>NW_026622873.1:0-45670 GCF_023065955.2 Ursus arctos | reverse complement strand
GTTCTAGTGGAAAGAGACCGAAAACAAACAATAGAAATTATATACAGGTTTCCCCCACTGTCTGAAAGTAGAGCGGTCCCGTGAAATCTTTCCAAGCTGAAATGGTGTAAAGCAAAGAAGCAATTATTAATTTATGGGGGGGGGGGGGATATTGGAGCGTTTCCATACTCCCAAAATAATCTCTGTTAGGTTTTCTCATGTCTCAAGACAGATCTTGCTAACTGATGCACAAAATCAAGATAAAGCGCAGATGCTCACAGACACAATTCAAAGCTATGGGGGCTTCGTGCTAAGTGTAGTTCTTGGGAAAGGAGCTTCGCTGTACCACTCTGCTTGGGGTGTGCTGCCTTTATAACTGGCTTGTTGTGAAACAAATGCTGAAGATAAAAGTGAAAACAGGTACAGTGCTAATAGGTCCGTCCTAAAAGGGAAGTGGCAGAACACAAGCTTTCAGGAAGCAGGGGATACCTGTAGGGTGTAAAATGGAAAATAGTGCTATGAAAACATTTTTTATTTAAAAGGGATTCTTTTTTTGCCTATCAAATTGGCAAAACAACTTTTTAAAGGTTAATATGGTGAAAAGTATAAGGAAATAGATAATCTCTCTTTTATTTTGAAACAATCTCAAACTTACAGAAAAGTTGCAAGAACAGTACCCAAAACGACCCCAGACAGCATTTGAAAGTGATTGCTAACAATGCTCCATGACCACCCACCCATATTACTAAAATATGTATTTCCTGTAAACAGTCCTACATAACCTACATATGCAACCATCAAAATTAAAAAATAACATGGATATATTGCTGCCATCTTATCTTCACCCCATTCAAGTTCTTCAGTTGTTCCAGTAATATCCTTTTTAGCAGTAAGAGCCAGTCTAGAACTATGTGTTACATTTAGTTGTCGTATCTCCTTCAATCCATACAATTCTTTGGTTTTTTCCTTAACATCTTTGGCCTTACTACTCTTAAAGAATCCCAAATCAGTTATTTTGTACAATGTCTCTCAAGTTAGGTTTGTCTGTTTCCTCATTGATTAGTTTTGGGCTATACATGTTTGGCAGGACTATCACAGAAGTGACACTCTTTTCTCTTGTATTTTGTTAGGTTGTACATGATTTTGATTTGTCCCATTCTTGTTTTCTTTTTCTCTAATTTTGTGGAGAGATGCTTCCTTGTTAAACTTGTAATTCATTTTTTTATTAGTATGAACTCATTGCCTATTTCATTCAATGGGTTATAATCCATTACTATATTTATTTTGATGCTCAAAACATCCTATATTTGAACATTAAGCTAGCTTCTGTGTTCTTTCAACATGACCTCATAATTCTTTGAGCATTTCCTTACTTTTTTGGCACAAAAAGATGTTCCAGGCTCATCTGTGCTTTTCCTGCCCTAGCCCTGGAATCAGTAATTTTTTCTGGGTTGCTTGGTTCTTTTAGTAGAGAATGACATTTAGAAACTCAAGGTTCTGGGTACTAGAAGTACTCAGTGCTATTGGGATGTCAGTACTCCCAAAAAAGAGCTAGGAAATATGTGTTTATCTGTACACCCATATACACACACATACATATTTACATTTAAATATTTTTCTATCCATACATTCTAAAATCTCTGCTTGCAGTCTATTTCCACAAGGTTCATTCTGGTTTTCTCTCTTCATGGTTATAATTTCCTTCTCTCTCCAGTGAGAAACCTGATTTGTCATTATCTTCGGTATATTTGACCAGTTCCCCATGCTGCCACCGCCCCACACTCCCACACTGTCTTCACCTTGCTTGGGCTCTGTCACCCTGCACCATGTACCAGGCCACCCTCCTGTGTGACAGTCTACTATCCTCATCCTTCATACATGGACACACTTACCCTGCTCAGACTCTGAATCTTGTGACAGGCCACTGTTGTCCCTCAGTATTGATGCTGTCCTTAAAACCTTGAATACTTTCTGATATCTGATACCAGCCCTCACTGCTCTCCACTTCCCGCTGCATGGATGCCTTCTACCACTCAGGCTTTGACACCCCACAGTGAGCCATCCTTCTGCATGTGTGCCCTGGGTTCCTACCCTTAATCCTAGCTCTCTCCCCTATACCAATCCCTACTCCCCCTACTCAAGTTCTCCCCCCCCGCCAATTACCATGCCCTCCTTCCCCTACTGAAGCTCTGACCTCCCATGCTTGGCAACCATTACTCACTGCCACATAGACCCTACCTACCTCACTCAGTCTCACCTTATCAATCTCTTTTTTTTTTTTTTTTTTTTGAGATTTTATCTATTTGACAGAGCAGAAGCAGGGGGAGCGTCAGGGAGAAGGAGAGGGAGAAGCAGGCTCCCTGCTGAGTAGGGACCCCCAACATGGGGCTCGATCCCAGGACCCTGAGATCATGACCCAAGGTGAAGGCAGTCACTTAACTGACTGAGCCATCCAGGCGCCCCATCAATCTCATATTTTTGATTGGTAAATATAAATTGGTGTATTCTTTCAGGAATTAATAGTACTTGTCAGAATTAAATAATTGACCTTTGAACAACATGGGGGATTGGGGTGCCAAACCACCATCTGCATGCCCTGTGTGGTCCAAAATCCATGTATAACTTTTCACTCCCCAAAAACTTAACTACTTAGAGCCTAGAAACCTTACCAGTAATATTGGTAACCAGTTGACCAGAGACATTATTGATAACATAGATGGTTAATGCATACTTTGTAAATTACATGTATTATATATCGTATTCTTAGAATAAAGTAAGCCAGAGAAAATGTTACTAAGAAAAGCATAAAGAAGAGAATACATTCATGATACTATACTATATTTAACAGAAATGAACCACATATAAGTGGATCTGCACAGTTTAAACCTGTGTTGTTCAAGGGTCAACTGTAGGTGCTTATTTTGACCAGGACCTTATCTGGAGAATTTATTCTGGTACACAGGGATGTTTGAAAGGATGCTCATGATATTATTTATATATTTTTTTAAAGTGTCATCAATAGGGACTTTTTTTCATATACATAGTAAGTGTTGAGATAAATTTAGAGAATGGACTATTAAAATTGGTGTTTGTTACATTTAACTGATGTGAAAAGATACTGATTTGGGCGGCGGTGGGGGGAGTGAGGGTTGCAGAGTTGGTTACCAAACAGAATGTATACTCTAATCCTTTGGGGCAGTCTCATATAGAGATGAAGAATTAGAGCTTTTTTAGGAGGGAGAAACTTTTCTGAGCTCCCTGTTTCCCCAGAATAATGTCAGACTCCTTAGCTTAGACCACATTGATCTATGACCTGACTCACTCTTTTCTCTACTCTCAAATCTCCACTACTCTGCAACATGTCAACTTGGTTCCAGCCAAACAAAACTAAGTGTTTAGACACGATGTTTCCCCCCATCTGACTGACAAATTATTCTCAGGACAGCCCCAGTATTTTCAGTATCAGTGAAGCTATCCCCCAAACTCTCTAACCCCCAAGGCAGTTAGCCCCTTTGTTCCTACACCTTTATAATAGCACTTACCCACGTTGTATTGGAATGACCTATTTCTGCATTTGTTTTCTCTTAGTACTTAGTACTTAGAACTTTCTCTTAGTACTTAGAACTTGAGAGCATGAATCATGTTTAATTCATTCCATTATCCCTAGCAAGTAACCAAGTATCTGTAGTAAGGTTCTGTATCAACGTTTATTAAATATTGAATTAATAATGTCGTATCACAGGTTGTTTTATCATTTCCAATTAATTAGATTCCTCCTTATATTTGCATATAATTTGTTTTGCTTTATTACTGTTCTCAATGGTCCTAATTTTTTTTTTTTTAGATTTTATTTATCTGTCTGAGAGAGAGAGAGAATGAGCGGTGGGAAGGGCAGAGGAAGAGAGAGAGAAGCAAACTCCCTGCTGAGCAGGAAGCCTGACCTGGGTCTTGATCCCAAGACCCAGAGATCATGACCTGAGCTGAAGGCAGATGCTTAGCTGACTGAGCACCCAGGCACCCCCAGTTCTATTTTTTTTTTTTTTTAAGATTTATTTATTGGAGAGAGAGAGAGAGAGAGAGCGCACGGGAGAGGGAGAGAGGAGGAGGGAGAGGAGCAGACTCCCTGCTGAGTAGGGATCCTTACTCAGGGGCTCAATCCCAAGGCCCTGAGATCATGACCTGAGTTAAAATCAAGAGTTGGCTGCTTAACCAACTGAGCCACCCTGGTGCCCCAGTAGTCTTAATTTTTAATGCCTTTATTTATATCTTTGCAGAAAGCCCGCTTATCTGCCATTTTATTTGCTGAAAACTGTGAAGTAACCCATGACCAGTTATGTGAATTGCTGAAGTATGCAGTTCTGGGCAAATCCAGTGTTCCTAAACCCAGGTATAAGATGAACTTAAATAGTGGGTATAGACCAGAGTTTTCAAATTGGTGTCTAGAGAGCCATATATTCCTTAATTGACATTATTTGTTTGCCGTAGAGAGTGTCCTAAATTTTTTCTTTCTCTTTTTTTAATGGTGGGGGAGGGGCAGAGGGGGAGGGAGAGAGAAAATCCCAAGCAGGCTCCAAGTGGGACCTGTCTCACGACTCTGAGATCATGACCTGAGCCGAAAGCAAGAGTCAGACGAGAGTCAGACGCCTAACCATCCTAGCCACCCCAGTGCCCCCTAAATTTTTTTCTTTACAGGAGTTGCCAACATTTAATTTAGGAATTCCTTTATTAAAATCCAGATACTTTATTTCTTTGAAAAACTCTAAGATCTGGCACTTGTCCCTGTGGCAACATTTTGTCAAAGCTGAATAGGAGCCTGCCTCTTATCGATGTGGCAGATACACTCTAGTGTAGCACCTACTGGTAAATAAGGCCTGCTTCCCTTATTTACATTATCTCTCTGGCTGCTCTATGGTTTGCAACCCTCTTGGGAGCTTCCTGGGTATAAAGTGAAACCTGCCCCACTTACTTGGAGGTCAGGGAGAGACTGAAGAAAGAGGTAGGCTGCTCCAGGTTGGTACGTGGCAGCAAAGGGAACTTGCCTACAAGGCTTGTCTCGGGCAGGAGGAAGACAAATGGATCCCTACACATGCCTGCCAAATCTTAAAAAAGTTTATATAGAGGCCTTAACTGGGTTCAGTCATATGAACCATGCAGGTGTTTTCAACACCGCATCACCGTCTCAAGGCTTTGTCTTTGGAGCAGCCTCTGGGATCAGGAAAGACAAGCAGAACCCACATTCCAAGGACAGAGGAGAAGGGGGTGAGGAGCCTGCAGGTGCCAGGGTCCAGCTGACAGGTTAGCTGGCAGTCATGTCTTTTCAATGACCTTTCCCAACACCACTTAAAGGTATTTTGGTTTGTAACCCCTAGTGGAGACCCAACTGAAATAACATGATCGTGTGTTAAGAATCCCAGTTAATCTTTTTTGTTCCTTTTACGTTAAGGGACAAAGAGAATTTTACTGTTCTGATATCTTCAATGCCATTGTTAAATGTCTAATGAAAATTGCTTTTGTATATGGACCAACAAAAAAATTTTCAAAACTTTTCAGTTTTTCAGACGTATCTGAGGGAGATTGGCTAGATACCTCAAAAGCCATCTTCCACATTAACAAATATTGCTAGTAGTCTGTCAATTTATCCCAAACTGGCTTTCTTAAAGCCAGTCACATGATTACTAGCTTAGGAAGGACTCAGCAGCTTGGGATCTTGAGGATATGCCTTTGTAAAATGGGTTTATTTCCAATTTAAAACAAATCATAATAGGATTGTGGATTTGAATACATTGTGTTTCCCTTGGTATCCTACTTGATTTGAATGCAATAAACAATTATCTCAAGAGATCTTTATTTGAATTCTGTACGGTAATAGCCATTCTTTGCCAGGTTTTCATTGAGTAATGGTAAACTGCTTTTCTCCCCACACTTCCCTTTTGTATGTCTATAACTGACTTGATGGTATCACTTTTAGCTGTATTGGTTTGATTTTTCAACAGCTGGTGCCAGCTTTTTCACCAAAATCACCTGAACAACGTGGTGGTTTTTGTACTGCAGGGAATGAGCCAGCTACACTTTTACAGGTTCTATTTGGAGTTTGGATTTCTCCGAAAAGCATTTAGACACGTAAGTTAAGAAAACTTTGTTTTAGGGCCTGAGTTGAGTCCTCTCATCCAGAGACTAGTGCTTGTCTCAAACTATGCTCTTTGGCACCCTGACTGAACAAGCAGTAGAGGTTGTAGAAAGCAAGAAAGATTAAGATTCAGAGATCTCTTGTTGAGATTAGGTTTGCCTCTGATTTTCTTTGATATTTGGGCAAAATATTTATTACCAGATTACAATCTGTATGTAGTTCCCAGGCTGATATTTCCTATTTTATTCGGGTTATGATGTTTTCAGAAATTATACACTTTATGTAAGTCTGTGTTTTTTGGTCTCTTGACAACATCACAAGATTGGACATTCTTAGAACAGTATCTGGAGCTGAATAGCAGTTGTCATCTTTAGAAGAGGCATGTGCTCCCCATTTTCCTTCCCATAGCCACTTCCAGTCTATTGGACTGTTTCATCCATTTACCACGGAGGGATTTGAGTTGGTGAGTCCTAATTTCCTTGGGTCTCCATTTTCTTTTTTGCTTTCATTTATCAAAGGCTACATATGTGCTAGGACCTACATCAATCATTATGCATGCATCATCCTTAATTCTCACAGTTCTGTGAGAGATATAAATATCTTCTGTACATAAGGAAACTGTGAGTAACTTGTCCAAGTTACAGCTAGTAAGTGGTGGAGCTGGAATTTCAGCACAGGTGAGCCTAAGGCTGGAGCTCTCAACATTTCAGCTTTGCTGTGTCATCTAGCCTAACTACCTGGCAAGCTGTCCACTAAAGTAATAGATACAGAAGTGCTTTGAAAAATATAAAGAACTTTCCTTTTCTGAGTTACACATTTTTGTAATGTTTGTCTTTGTTTCCAAAGTGTAATCAGAGCCAAAGAAAATATCTGGGGTGGGATAAAGGTGGCTTCACTTACTTAGTCACTTTTTTTTTTTTAATTACCTAGTCACTTTTACACATTAAGGAAACAGTCCTCATTTTGCAATACAAACAATTAAGGTCCAGACCTTTCATAGCTGACAGCTCATAGCTGAGCTGACAATAAAAGTGCAAGTCTTTTACAATATTTTAATTGCTTTCAAACATTTTTATAAAAACTTGGTATGTATTTTCAGAAATTCCGCTTGCCACCTCCATCATCTAATTTTCTAGCTGATATTATTGGACTGCAAAAGAAACAAACAACAGGGGATCTATCCAAGATGGTGGAAGGTATGGCTGTGACTCTAGTTTGATGATTTGCTCATTCTAAAAGACATGGATATGTTTATAAGTGGGTTTATCGGTCAAGTTTATTCTTTCAAACAACTAAGGTCAATTCTACAGCCTTAAACAGAAAAGCAATATGTTTTTAAAGAAAAAATGGGTAAGTACCTAGGGAGAATAGATAGCAGGAGCCCATATTCATGCCCCAGAAACCATCTTGCTAGGTGAAATAGCAAAGGCTGTCCCTGCGTATCACTCAACATTGGACTCTTACAAATTACTGTGAATAATTTTGAAACTGTCAGTAGGTCTTCGTACCCACGAGTGTACAGATGGGAAGGAAGATCTTGCCTTTGACTAATGTAAAGGACACCCTTAATAATACTCACAGTGGGGAATAGGTAGGAGGTTTAGATGCTGGCCATCTAAAAGAGAAATACCCACGATGGCAGTGTTTTTCAAATGTTGGGTTGTGTCCAGGAGTAAGTTGTACTGAACCTTCTGTTTTTGTAGGAGGAAGCAGGTAAGTGATGGAATAGAAAAGAACTTACTAGAGTTCATTGGACATAGTAAGCTAAGTACTGTTCAGTGATGCTTTTTTGTGTGTGTTCAGAAATAATTGAATAGTTAAACTGAGGAGACATGAAAAAGTGGTGAGGAATAGCCAGTGATTCCTTCCTATCTCCTCTAGGACTGTGCTTCCTATTTTCCTGTCTCAAAGACACCTGACTTCCTTCCTTTCCATTGTTCCCCTCTCCTAATAGATACCTGTATCTGACCTGCCTCTGTGTTTGATTTGACCTCCACTGTATTTTAAACATCTTTAAGTAAATAACAGAGTAGTCATTACTAGATTCAGAGCTCATGTAAGACATAGCTTTGCAAAAGAAATCATCAGAAAAAAGAAATTTGATATGGCTAAAGAATATCGATTGTTGGGGATAATTGGGGGAGGATGGTAGTGGTGAGAGACGAGGCCAAGAGGTAGGGTAAAGCTTTGTCCTGTAGGCTGTAAATGTCATGCTAAGAACCTTGGATTTTATTCTGTAGACTTTGAGGAGTCAGAAGATTATGGCTAGTTCTCTATCCTCTTAGGATTTCCTTTGTTTCCCATCCTAAATATCAGAGTCCCAAAGCAAACTTTAGAAATATTTATCTGTCTCTCCAAGTTGACTTATCGCTCTTCTTTGGTTAACTCCTGTATCTTTATTTCTAGGTCTGATGTCCCAGATTCCAGGCTTGCATTTTCAGCTGCCTGCTGGATGGTGCCACTTGGATATTCCCCTGTCCCCTCAATCATAACATAGCTAAAAGCATTTTTCTCATCCTTAAATAATGTACAGGCTCCCATCTTCAAATCGCCTTTTCTGTTGGTATCATTTTTCTTTAAGACAACAATCTTTAATTTTAGAATTACTTTCCTTTTGGCTCCCTGTACCCAATCTGGATAGCTCCTTCCCTTTGCTCCTATGAGTAACTATTCATATGTCACTTCATCAGAGAGATCTTCCCTGATTGTAAAATAGATGACAGTAACCCTTCTCTTTCCCCAGTACACCCTCTCCTCTTTTCCCTCCTTTGATTTTCTCCACGGTCCTTATCCTTACCTGGCATATATTTGTTTATTGTTCATCTTCCCAACTAGAATTTCATTCTCCCAATGGAGAATTTTGTTGACTTTGTTCATTGAGGAATCTCTAGTGGCTAGAACAATGCCAGGCATATAATAAGTACTTAGTAAATATTTGTTGTCTGAATTGAATTATTCCATCACTGTGTTCTATCAGTTTTTCTTACAGACTGTTTAATATATTCCTTTTCCTCCATTCTTTCCACCATCTTGATTCAGACTCTAATCTTTTTTTTTCTTTCTTTCTTTTTTTTTTTTTTTGTTATCTTTTTTGGTCCAGAATTTCTGCAAAACCTTTTCTCATTTCTCTCCTCCATTTTCCACATTATCTCTGAGGTTGATCTTTCTTAAATACTGTTTGGTTATGCCATTTCCCATCTTAGGAACTTTCTGTTGCTCTCCATTATTTATTGAATAATGTACTAAAGTCCAAACTCTTGAGTCTAGCATTTGTAGTGGTCTATAATTCATTTTTATACTCCTCAACCTTGTTTCCTACACTGCTCTCCTACACAGACCTTTTTTTTTTTTTTTCTCAGTTGGTCTAGTCACTACCATACCAAGTTTGCTTTGTACATTTCTGTCTTACCTGGAATCCCCTCTTTTCTACTTACAGTATTTTGACTTCTTTAGTTGCAAGGACCAGATACTCATTCAGGCCATCTTAAGCGAGAGGGATATTATTTAAAGGATGCATGTAGACTAGAAAGCCATCAGGAGTCTAAGTACCCTTTCATGGCATCTTCTCTGCTTTCTGTTCTCTTCTAACTTGTCAGTCCTCTGTATTTCCTAGTTTGATTTTGGAAGCAAGCAATCTGATCAGCTTAACTAATTGCCATTGTCCCTTTTGAGCATGTCTTGGCTAGGAATATCAACTTATTTGTCTACTTATAGATGGGTCTCTTTTTTTTCTCAAAGATTTTATTTATTTAGAGAAAAGAAAGAGCATGAGTCGGGGGTAGAAGCAGAGGGAGAGGGACAAAGAGACTCCATGCTGAGCACAGAGCCCAACACAGGGCTCGATCCCAGGACCCTGAGATCATGACCTGAGCCAAAATAAGAGTCGGATGCTCAACCGACAACCACCCAGGCACCTGTAGATGTGTCTCTCTTAAGCCACTTCCCACTCTCAAACCAATTGGTGACCACTCCTGCTTAAAGAATAGGCTGATGGTTGAGCAAGTGGCTAGGGGTGGAATAGACTGAGCTAGAATGGGCTGTTAGGAGTGGCAGGCACTGTGATGGGCAGGTCTAAGACACAAACTTTCTAATTTCTGCTTTTTAGACTCAGCTAATCTTTTCCTCTGTTGAACCATCTCTTACCACCCCAGCCAGTGTATTCTTCTTCCTTTCTTTTATAGCTTTTATTATTATAACCCATTTGAGACTTAAATTCTCTTTGTGTTCCTCTAATTATATTACAATACAGGCTTCTTAAAGTTGGGGCTGGGGCTTATACATCTTTTGATCTTCACTGTGTTTACCTGACACAAGGTTTAGAAACATGTCCTTTGAGGTTTAGGTTAAACACAAATATTTTCTTTTTTTTTTTTTTTTAAGATTTTATTTTAAGAGGTAGAGACAGAGAGCACAACTTGGTGGTGGGCAAGGGGAGTGTGGAGGAGCAGAGGGAGAGGGATAAGCAGGCTCTGTGCTGAGTGCAGAACCCAATGTGGGGCTAGATCCCATGACTCTGAGATAACGAATTGAGCCAAAATCAAGTCAGATACTTAACCGACTGAGCCACCCAGGTGTCCTTTCTTTTTTTTTTTTTTTTTAAGATTTTATTTATTTATTTGACAGAGATAGAGACAGCCAGCGAGAGAGGGAACACAAGCAGGGGGAGTGGGAGAGGAAGAAGCAGGCTCCTAGTGGAGGAGCCTGATGTGGGGCTCGATCCCATAACGCCGGGATCACGCCCTGAGCCGAAGGCAGACGCTTAACCGCTGTGCCACCCAGGCACCCCCCAGGTGTCCTTTCTTAAACACACATTCTGACATACGTTTAATTGTTCTTTTTGTTTCAGGGTCTTTACCTTCTGCCAGTTCAAAAGTCAGCATTAACCTGCAGAATGACCCTATCATTCAAAAGTATGGCTCTAAGAAAGTGGGCTTAACCAGATGCCTTCTCACAAGGGAGGAAATGAAAACATTTCACTTTCCATTACAAGGTTGGTTTATATTTAATCTGAGGTTGGTAACAATGTAAGAATATTTAACAGTTTTTTCAAAACTATTACTGTTGAAAGTTCATTTTTTTGGCTGCTTTCCAAATGACTTAGTCCATCTTCTATTAATAAGGAAACACTGTAAGAGTAGATGTGTACCGTGATTGGTAAAGTGATGATTTCAGGTAGTGCATAAACATGACCTTAAATATCATTGAAATATTCTGTGAGAAAGTTATTCCTTTTTCAGTTTTCTTTCTTTCCTCCTTACTCTATTAGAAGGAAGTCAGTATGTCTTTAACACTTCTCTAGTACTTCCAGTCTTCCTCTTACCCTGCCATACCCCATCTTCTTTTTCTTCAATGAATAGATCAAGTCTAGGCTCAGAGCCTTGGTCAGTTATGTAACAAGAATTTAATAGAAATGCTGTAATTTCAGCTTATTTTCTTTATTACCTCTTAATCATAGCAATAATGTTAAATTTCTTTAAAAAAAAAACCACTCTAGATTTATGCTAAAGGGGATGCTGGAGAGAGTTAAGATGGCAGAGGAGTAGGGGACCTCTTTTTCAGCCGGTCCCGAGTCGAGCTGGATAGGTACCAGACCAGCCTAAATAACCACGGAATCAGCCTGAGACGCAAGATGATGCATCTGGATCTCTACAAATGAACATCTCCAGCGCTGAGTATTGAGGTACGAAGAGGGGAGCTGTAAACCGTGCACAGATATCGGAAGATAAACGGAAGGGGGAGGGAGCCGCCGCGTTTGGGCTCCGGGAAGCGGCAGCCACCTGCACTGGGGAGCGGGCGGACTCACAGAGGGCACCCGCGAGAGAGCGGACTGAGAGCGGTGAGCCGTGAACGCGAGCCACCAGGCATGTCCCGGAACACCGGAATCCCGGTGTGCTCACGGGATCCAGACTGAGACCAAGAGCTCCTGGAGCGCGCGTGGGGCGGTGGCGGGCCACCTGCACGGGGGAGCAGGCGGACTCGCGGTCGGCACCCGCGAAACAGCAGACTGAGACCCTGAACCGGGTGCGCGCGCCACCAGGCTTCTCCGGAAACTCCGGAATCGGGGTGTGCTCACCGGGCATAGACTGAGACCGGGAGACCCGGGAGCGTGCGGGGCAGCCGGTGGCTGGCGGCATTAGAAACACAAAGGACAGAGACACGCCGGCCCTGGAAGTGAGGGCAGGGACGCCGAGTTGGTGCGCACATCCCGGGACGCTGCAGGGTTGAGCAGCACCAACAGTAATAGAGTTAAAGTGGCCAGAACATCAGTGGAGAACGGGCCGCAATCCCTCTGTCCTGTGACAATGCAGCCTCTGCTGCTCTGACCCTCAGAAGAGGCATAGGCGGCCGCCAGGGAAAGCCGCCAGAGAACAAAAGCCTGGAAATACCGGCTCAGAGAGTGCCCATCCCCATCCTCCCTCGCAGGGGACACGGAGACTCTAACCAAACAGGGTTGCCTGAGTATCCGCGCGGCAGGCCCCTCCCCCAGAAGGCAGGCTGAAAAATCAAGAAGCCCACAACCCAAGGCGCCTGGGTGGCGCAGTCATTGAGCGCCTGTCTCCGGCTTAGGGCGTGATCCCAGCGTTCCGGAAAGGAGTCCCTCATCAGGCTCCTCCGCTGGGAGCCTGCTTCTTCCTCTCTCACTCCCCTGCTTCTGTTCCGTTCTTGCTGTCTGTCTCCCTCTCTCAGATAAGTAAATAAATAAAATCTTTAAAGAAGAAGCCCACATCTCTAAGATCCCTATAAAACAAGGGGCACGGCCTGGGACCCAGTCAATAATTTTGGGCTCTGGACAACCCCGCAACCTCCCCTCATTAGAATGACAAGAAGGAGAAGCCCCCCCCCCCCCAGCAAAGAAAAGACAGTGAGTCAGTGGCCTCTGCCACAGAAGTAACGGATATGGATGTAACCAAATTATCAGAAATGGAATTCAGAGTAACAATGGTCAAGATAATGAGTAGACTTGAAAAAAGTATTCAGGAAAATGTTACTGAGAATATAGAATCCCTAAGGGCGGAAATGAGAGCGAATTTGACAGAAATTAAAAATTCTATGAGCCAAATGCAGGCAAAACTAGAGGCTCTGACGGCCAGGGTCATGGAAGCAGAGGAAAGGGTTAGTGAATTGGAGGATGGGTTAATAGAGGAAAAAATAAAAATAGAAGATGGTCTTAAAAAAATCCACGCCCACGAATGTTGACTACGGGAGATTACTGACTCAACGAAACGATCCAATGTTAGAATCGTCGGCATACCCGAGGGGGTGGAGAAAAACAGAGGTCTAGAAGAGATATTTGAACAAATTGTAGCTGAAAACTTCCCTAATCTAGCAAGGGAAACAAAAATTCGTGTCCAAGAGGCAGAAAGGACCCCTCCCAAGCTCAACCATGACAGACCTACACCACGTCACGTCATAGTGCAATTCACAAATATGAGATCCAAGGATACAGTATTGAAAGCGGCCAGGGCAAAGAAATTTCTCACGTACCAAGGCAAAGGCATCAGAATTACGTCAGACCTGTCTACACAGACCTGGAATGAGAGAAAGGGTTGGGGGAGCATTTTTAAAGCTCTTTCAGAGAAAAACATGCAGCCAAGGATCCTTTATCCAGCAAGGCTGTCATTCAGAATTGATGGAGAAATAAAGACATTTCAGAATCGACAGTCACTAGCCAATTTTGTAACCACGAAACCAGCCCTACAGGAGGTATTACGGGGGTTCTATAAAAGTAAAAAGGCCCCAAGAGTGATACAAAACAGAAAGTCACAGCCAATACAAACAAAGACTTTACTGACAACATGGCAGAATTAAAAGCATATTTCTCAGTACTCAGTCTTAACATTAATGGTTTAAATTCTGGCTTCAAACGCCACAGGGTTGCAGATTGGATAAAAAGAAATGACCCATCCATTTGCTGTCTACAAGAGACTCATTTCGAACCCAAAGATGCATTCAGACTGAGAGTAAGGGGATGGAGTACCATCTTTCACGCAAATGGACCTCAAAAGAAAGCTGGGGTAGCAATTCTCATATCAGATGAACTGGATTTTAAACTACAGACTATAGTTAGAGATGCAGAAGGGCACTATATTATTCTTAAAGGAAGTATTCAACAAGTGGATATGACAATTATAAATATATATGCCCCCAACAGGGGAGCAGCAAGATACACAAGCCAGCTCTTAACCAGAATAAAGAGACATATAGATAAAAATACATTAATAGTAGGGGACCTCAACACTCCACTATCAGAAATAGACAGAACACCCTGGCAAAAACTAAGCAAAGAATCAAAGGCTTTGAATGCCATACTCGACGAGTTGGACCTCTTAGATATATATAGAACACCACACCCCAGAACCAAAGAATACTCATTCTATTCTAATGCCCATGGAACATTTTCAAGAATAGACCATGTCCTGGGACACAAAACAGGTCTCAGCCGATACCAAAAGATTGAAATTATCCCCTGCATATTCTCAGACCACAACGCTCTGAAATTGGAACTCAACCACAAGGAAAAATTTGGAAGAAACTCAAACACTTGGAGACTAAGAACCATCCTGCTCAGGAATGACTCGATAAACCAGGAAATCAAAAATCAAATTAAACAATTTATGGAGACCAATGAGAATGAAAATACAACAGTCCAAAACCTATGGGATACTGCAAAGGCGGTCCTAAGGGGGAAATACATAGCCATCCAAGCCTCACTCAAAAGAATAGAAAAATCTAAAATGCAGTTTTTATATTCTCACCTCAAGAAGCTGGAACAGCAACAGAGGGACAGGCCTAATCCACGCACGAGGAAGCAGTTGACCAAAATTAAAGCTGAAATCAATCAAGCAGAAACCAGAAGTACAGTAGAGCAGATCAACAGGACTAGAAGCTGGTTCTTGGAGAGAATCAATAAAATTGACAGACCACTGGCAAGACTTATCCAAAAGAAAAGAGAAAGGACCCAGATTATTAAAATTATGAATGAAAAAGGAGAGGTCACGACGAACACCATTGAAATTGGAAGGATTATTAGAAATTTTTATCAACAGCTATATGCCAATAAACTAAGCAATCTGGAAGAGATGGAATCCTTCCTGGAAACCTATAAACTACCAAGATTGAAACAGGAAGAAATTGATTTCTTGAACAGGCCAATTAATTATGAAGAAATTGAGTCAGTGATAAACAACCTTCCAAATAACAAAACTCCAGGCCCGGACGGTTTTCCTGGGGAATTCTACCAAACATTCAAAGAAGAAATAATACCTATTCTCCTAAAGCTATTTCAAAAAATAGAAACAGAAGGAAAGCTACCAAACTCATTCTATGAGGCCAATATTACCTTGATCCCCAAACCAGGCAAAGACCCCCTCAAAAAGGAGAATTACAGACCGATTTCCCTAATGAATATGGACGCCAAAATCCTCAACAAGATACTTGCTAATAGAATCCAACAGTTCATTAAAAGGATTATCCACCACGATCAAGTGGGATTCATACCTGGGATGCAAGCGTGGTTCAATATTCGCAAATCAATCAGCGTGATACATCATATCAACAAGAAAAGACTCAAGAACCATATGATCCTCTCAATCGATGCCAAAAAAGCATTTGACAAAATACAGCATCCTTTCCTGATTAAAACCCTTCAGAGTGTAGGAATAGAAGGTACATTTCTCAATCTCATAAAAGCCATCTATGAAAAGCCTACTGCAAATATTATTCTCAATGGGGAAAAGCTGGAAGCCTTTCCCTTAAGATCAGGAACACGACAAGGATGCCCACTCTCGCCACTATTATTCAACATAGTACTAGAAGTCCTTGCAACAGCAATCAGACACAAAAAAGGGATGAAAGGTATTCAAATCAGCAAAGAAGAAGTCAAAATGTCTCTCTTCGCAGATGACATGATACTCTATATGGAAAACCCAAAAGAAGCCACTCCCAAACTATTAGAAGTTATAGAGCAATTCAGTAACGTGGCGGGATACAAAATCAATGCTCAGAAATCAGTTGCATTTCTGTACACGAATAACGAGAACGAAGAAAGAGAAATTAGGGAATCCATCCCATTTACAATAGCACCAAAACCCATACGTTACCTTGGAATTAACTTAACCAGAGACGTAAAGGACCTTTATTCTAGAAACTATAAATCACTCTTAAAAGACATTGAGGAAGACATAAAAAGATGGAAAGATATTCCATGCTCATGGATCGGAAGAATTAACATAGTTAAAATGTCCATGCTACCCAGAGCAATCTACACTTTCAATGCTATCCCGATCAAAATACCAAGGACATTTTTCAAAGAACTGGAACAAATAGTCCTTAAATTTGTATGGAACCAGAAAAGACCCTGAATCTCCAAGGAACTGTTGAAAAACAAAGCTGGGGGCATCACAATGCCGGATTTCGAGCTGTACTACAAAGCTGTAATCACAAAGACAGCATGGTACTGGCACAAAAACAGACACATAGACCAATGGAACAGAATAGAGAACCCAGAAATGGACCCTCAGCTCTTTGGGCAACTAATATTTGATAAAGCAGGAAAAAACATCCGGTGGGAAAAAGACAGTCTCTTCAATAAATGGTGCTGGGAAAATTGGACAGCTTCATGCAAAAGAATGAAACTTGACCACTATCTCACACCATACACAAAAATAACCTCCAAATGGATGAAAGACCTCGATGTGAGACAGGAATCCATCAAAATTCTAGAGAACATAGGCAGCAACCTCTACGACATCGGCCAAAGCAACCTTTTTCATGATACATCCCCAAAGGCAAGAGAAACAAAAGATAAAATGAATTTATGGGACTTCATCAAGATTAAAAGTTTCTGCACAGCCAAGGAAACAGTCAGAAAAACTAAGAGGCAGCCCACGGAATGGGAGAAGATATTTGCAAATGACACTACAGATAAAGGACTGGTATCCAAGATCTACAAAGAACTTCTCAAACTCAATACACGAGAAACAAATAAATCAAAAAATGGGCAGAAGATATGAACAGACACTTTTCCAATGAAGACATACAAATGGCTAACAGACACATGAAAAAATGTTCAAAATCATTAGCCATCAAGGAAATTCAAATCAAAACCACACTGAGATACCACCTTACGCCAGTTAGAATGGCAAAAATAGACAAGGCAAGAAACAACAATTGTTGGAGAGGATGTGGAGAAAGGGGATCCCTCCTACATTGTTGGTGGGAATGCAAGTTGGTACAGCCACTCCCGAAAACAGTGTGGAGGTCCCTTAAAAAGTTAAAAATTGAGCTACCCTATGATCCAGCCATTACACTACTGGGTGTTTACCCCAAAGATACAGACGTAGTGAAGAGAAGGGCCATATGCACCCCAATGTTCATAGCAGCAATGTCCACAATAGCTAAATCGTGGAAGGAGCCGAGATGCCCTGCAACAGATGACTGGATTAAGAAGTTGTGGTCCATATATACAATGGAATATTACTCAGCAATCAGAAAGAACGAGTTCTCAACATTTGCTACAACATGGACGGCACTGGAGGAGATAATGCTTAGTGAAATAAGTCAAGCAGAGAAAGACAACTATCATATGATTTCTCTCATCTATGGAACATAAGAACTAGAATGATCAGTAGGGGAAGAAAGGGATAAAGAAAGGGGGGGTAATCAGAAGGGGGAATGAAACATGAGAGACTATGGACTATGAGAAACTAACTGAGGGCTACAGAGGGGAGGGGGGTGGGGGAATGGGATAGACCGGTGATGGGTAGTAAGGAGGGCACATATTGCATGGTGCACTGGGTGTTATACACAACTAATGAATCATCGAGCCTTACATCGAAAACCGGGGATGTACTGTATGGTGACTAACATAATATAATAAAAAATCATTATTAAAAAAAATAAAATAAAAAAAAAATAAAGGGGATGCTGGAAAAAGAGTAAAAAAATATATATATAAAATAAAAAAACCCCACTCTATTGAGATACATAATTTACATACCATATAATTCACCCATTTAACATAATACAATTCAATAGTTCTTAGCGTATTTATAGAATTTTGCAACCATCACCATAATCAATTTTAGGATACTTTCATCACCACAAAAGAAACCCTGTACTGTTATTTTTCACACAACATCCATACCCCCTAGGCAATCACTAGTTTCTGTCTGTGGATTTACTTATTATAGGTATTTCATATAAATGGAATTAAACCATAGCTGGTCTTTTGTAGCTGGCTTTTTTCACTTAACATAAAGTTTTCAAGTTTCATCCATGTTGTAGCATGTATCAGTACTTCATTCTTTTTTTTTAATTTCCTTTTATTTTAAATTTAATTTTAATAAGATTAAATATAATTTAGTTTTAGGCGGTGTCTGACCGGCTCAGTCAGAAGCATGAGACTCATGATCTCAGGGTTGTGAGTTCGAGCCCCACATTGGGTGTAGAGGTTACTTAAATAAGTAAGTATTAAAAACATATATGTGTGGTGTGTGTGTGTATAAAATTTAGTTTGAAAATAATATATGTGGCCCCATCCATATATGAAAACTCGTATCTTTCTTCTTTCAGTTTGTCCTACTTATTAAAGCCTTATACTTTCATTTTTTTAAGATTTAACAAGCAATTATTTTTATTGAAGTATAGTACTTGACATACAATGTTACATTAGTTTCAGGTGTACAGCATAGTGATTTGACAGCTCTGTAATTATGCTGTGCTCATTAAGTGTAGCTGCTGTCTGTCACCTTTATTTTCATTCAGATGATATTCTATATATGGATATATAACATTTTGTGCATTCATTAGTTGATGGACTTTTAGATTGTTTCCACATTTTGGCTATTATGGATAATACTGCTATGAACATTCAGGTACGAGTTTTTGTGTGGACATGTGTTTTCATTTTGGGGAAGTATATACCTGGGAGTAGAATTGCTGGGTCATATGGTAATTGTTTAGTCTTTTAAAGAACTATCAGACTTTTTCCAGAGCAGCTGCACCACTTTACATTCCCTCCAGCAATAATAAGGGTTTCGGTTTGTGCACATTCTTAACAACTATTTATTTATTTATTTATTTATTTATTTATTTTTTAAAAGATTTTATTTATTTATTTGACAGAGACAGCCAGTGAGAGAGGGAACACAAGCAGGGGGAGTGGGAGAGGAAGAAGCAGGCTCCCAGCAGAGGAGCCTGATGCGGGGCTCGATCCCAGAACTCCGGAATCACGCCCTGAGCCGAAGGCAGACGCTCAACGACTGCGCCACCCAGACGCCCCTCTTAACAACTATTTATTCTGTCTTTTTGTTACATCCATTATAGTGGTGTGAAGCAGTAGCTCATGATTTTGATTTCTGTTTCTCTGATGGCTGATGATGTTGAACATCTTTTCATATGCTATCTGTAAAATGGAGTTAATAGCTCAGATATCATGGATTGCCATGGGGATTAAATGAGTTAATGTATACAAATAGCTCAGATATCATGGATTGCCATGGGGATTAAATGAGTTAATGTATACAAAAGTGCTTAGCATGGTGGGTGGCACATAGTGATTTTTAAAAGTTATTTTTTGTTATTATTGCTACTAATCATATAGATAAGGGCAGCAAGTATAAAGTCTCCCAGATTTGGGGATGCCTCTCTTTTTTGGTGTAGATCATATTTTAATTTTTTTAATTGTAATTAGTTGGCAATTTTGAGGTACGATGACATAGAAACTAGTCAAAGTTTCTCAAACTCTACTTTGTTTCTTGTCTTACAAGATCTAGGTATTTTTACTGTTTAAGCCTCTGTCTGAAGGTAGGAAATCTTCAATGGTTCAAACACTTTGGGACCTCTGAGCTGAATGTGCCTGGTTATTGACTAAGGGTACACAACGGAGGCGGTACCTTAAGTGGGTTCCTGTAGGGAATTTTCAGGCTCTGATTCCAGAAAAATGCAGGCATGTTTCTGAACAGAGATCTCAGGGAGGTCTTAAGGGTAGAGTTAGGTGCAGGGGTGCATGTGGTGAATGTTACTTTCTGCCTATGGTGAAATCCTTTTAGATCTCTACTGTGGTGGAATTTCATTCCTATTTTTTCTTTATTTAGGAAAGAAAGATGTTACATGCAGTTTTTGCATACTTTATTCATCCTCCTCTAGTCCAGTGACTTGGGATTTAGTCAAAATTTAGGTGTTTTTTGTTTTGGTTTGGTTTTTTTTTGAGAGAGAGAGAGTGCGTGGACACGGGAGGGGACAGAAGGAGAGGAGAGAGAGAATCTTAAGCAGGCTCTACATCCAGCACTGAACGTGTAGCCTGATGCAGGGCTCGATCTCACAACCCTGAGATCATGACTTGAGCCAAAATTGGGTTGGATGCTTAACTGACTGAGCCACCCAGACGCCCCAGCTACAATTTAGTTATAATCTCTTTTCTTATATGGAGGAAAAATTGTTACTTGGTAACTGCCAAGAAGTCTAGGCCCTATTATCCCCTATAAGGGCAGCCTGTAGTATTCTCCCATAATATAAAAATGAGCATAAGCGAAAAACTTGAGGACTGACATTGTCTCTCATATAATTTTTATATTTCAAGTGTCTAACAGAGAAGGTGACTAGCAAATATAGTATTTCAGTTTTCCCTCGGTGAATGAATCTAAGAATGATGTTTATCATCTCTAGTTTTAAAGGCAGATATTTTCTTTTCCTCCTAGGTTTTCCTGACTGTGAAAACTTTGTACTTACCAAATGTAATGGTTCTATAACAGACAACAGTCCTCTCTTTGGACTTGACTGTGAAATAGTAAGTACTACTTTTAATGTTTCAACTGGAGGATTACAAACTAGAGTCTAGTAGAAGATGATTTATTGAGTCTAATGCACCAGTGAACCAGTGCATTTAGTTCCAGTATTTCAGTTTAAATAACTGAAAGTAGACCCTTTTACTCACATTTTAGAAAACTTGGATATATGCTCCAGGATGAAGAAAAGATATCACATAAGTTTTCTAACTAGTTGTTATGTTTAACCAAATCTCTGGCAATTACCCTAACTTTACTCCTTCTGTCCTTTGAACAAGTGTTTTGTTACTGTTTCCCTAAAGACTTTGACTCAATTACCATTGGTTTGGCTTAGTTTCACACATTTAAGATTAGAAGTAGAATTTCCCTCAAGCTCCCTTTGTGTTTTACTTTGTCTAATTAGTAAGTCTCCTTTCGAAGACAGGGCATCCCCTGTCAGTACTCAGGTACCAGTCTCTCATTTCTTAATGAGTAGCTAAGAACTAAAGTTTTTGAGTCTCGCATCAGGTTGTGTATCCCCTGGCCTTGCCTATTAATGGCATTGTCACATTGGACAAATTCCGTAACCTCTCATTCTCAACTTCTCCCTCTGTGAAGTGGGGATAATAATAGAGGTACCTCATCATGTTATTATCAGGTGTTGTATGTAGAATGCTTAGTATTGCATTAGATGATAATGGAGTGCACTATTAAAAAATTACTTTCTAGTGGTACTCAGCTAATACTGGGATGTCATACACAATAAATGGTAAAATGATGAATGATGTTATTTCCACCCATCTTCCTTGAGCACATCCTTTTCAGAGCAATTAGATGAAATGTTCAGCAGTCTGCCTAGCTTTAATTTCATTCAAACTGGGCTCTCTAGTTAGCAAAGTCTCTGCCATTGTCACTGGGACTCCAGTAGATTACAGCTGATGGCGGTTGAGATAGTGTGAATAATGAGAGGAAGCAAGAGCTTCCGCAGTTCAGCAGTCTGACTATGGCCTGGTCTTTCAGTGCCTCACATCCAAAGGGAGAGAGCTAACACGCATCTCACTGGTTGCTGAAGGAGGCTGCTGTGTTATGGATGAACTCGTTAAACCTGACAACAAGATTCTGGACTACCTTACCAGGTATTTTTCACCTTGCCTTCTGCCCTCCCTAGCCCTGGCAGACTAGAGTGGAATGTGATAACAGGAATAGTTTGTAGTTTCTGTTTGTTTAGGTATAATCTACTTCTGTGTTACCAAAGACAAGGCTGGGGTAGCACAACTGTAAATTTTAAAACTGAAATTGCACAACGTCAGTGTATAAAGCTCTTAAACCTTCTTGCTCTCTAGTCTTCCTGTGACCTTAAGTAAGCAGATCTTCTCCCAGCTGTAATCATTATGTAGCAACTTCCAAACAGGTGGAGTTTTGCTCTCTGATAAGACCTCATTGGAAAAATCTGCGAATCACTATTTGGCAGTCAAATTTAGAGCTTAAGCTGCCTTGACCTCAAAAAATCAAAACAAAACAAAGTTTTTCCATAACAGAAATTGGAAGCTCAAAAATTTTAGTCTGTCTTTTTAAAGATTATCTTGTAATTTCAGAATGTACATATTATAGTGATTAGGCAAAGAAAAGCTAGTAAAACATTACTCTTGAAGTTGCATCTATGGATTCATGCTTACCTTAGGCACAGAGAGGCCATGATAGTGATAAAGATTGTCTTATTAGCAGACATAATTAGACAGTATTCTTAGGGAACAATCATTTGTGGCAAAGATGTATGTATAGCGTGTTTGTCACAGTATTTAAAAAATATGGGAATATAAACATCTGAAAGTAGGGGATTGGTTAAAATATGTGAAATCTATATAATGGAATACTCTAACCATTTAAAAGGATGTGTTGAAATTTATCGATGTGAAAACTTGATATATGGCAAATGATAAAATCGTGTTATAAAGTAATATGCATTATGATTGCATTTTTATAAAAATAAAATATATACATGGGGGCACCTGAGTGGCTCATTCGGTTAAGCATCCAACTCTTGATTTCGACTTAGGTCATGATCTCAGGGTCCTGGGATCGAGCCTTGCATCACGCTTCGTGCTCACCGGGGAGTCTGCTTGAGGATTTTCTCTCTTTCTCTCTGCTTCTCTCTCTCTCAAATAAATCTTTAAATATGTGTGTATATATATACATATATATATATATATATATATATATATATATATATATGTATATATATATGTATGTGTATGTATATATGTGTGTGTGTATATACACACACATGAATATATGTATCAAAAAATATGAAAGGATATTTACTAAAATGTAAAAAGTGATCATCTCTGATTCATGGGATTTGGGGTTATTTTAAATTCCCTCTTTGCTTATCTGTATTTTCAACCTTTTTTTTTTTTTTTTCAACCTTTTTACACTGAGCATATATTAATTTTTTAAAATATTCTTTTTGAAATGACTTTTCAAGGAGGAAAACCTATTAATATCCTGACCTGTCCATTTCTCTTTTTTTATTGAAAGCTTTTCAGGAATCACAAAGAAGATTCTTAACCCAGTGACAACCAAACTCAAAGATGTACAGAGACATTTAAAAGCACTGCTTCCTCCTGATGCTGTGTTAGTGGGCCATTCCTTAGACTTGGATCTCAGAGCACTGAAAGTGAGTATCTGACTTAGTTTTTCCAGCATATATGCCTTTTCCATTTATTTCAAATCTAAAGTCTTGGGTTCTTCTATTCCCCAGCCCATTTGTTTTTTTCCTTTAGCACAGGATGCTACTCATTCTATTCTCTTTCCTCCTCAGATGATACATCCATATGTTATTGATACATCATTGCTTTATGTCAGAGAGCAGGGCAGAAGATTTAAGCTAAAGTTCTTAGCCAAAGCTATTTTGGGGTAGGTTATTTGCATATTATAATATTGTCCTGACAAGTTGCATGTAAGTTAGCATATAATTTCTTATTTAATGCATATTGCAGAATTCAGGGTCTCTGTTCTTCCTCTTAGTCTGTAAACATGATTCCTTTCATTTCTTATGAATCCTGGGATCCTAATTCCAGAGAAGTATGACTCAGAGATGAAGAAATTATGGGAATCCAGAAAGGGGTATACATTTATATCTGAAGGTTGGTGGATAGAACTGGATAGAACTGCCAGAAAAGTTAACCAAAATTTGAAAACATAATGTTTCTATATTGAATGTATCCTATTATGTACAAACACATGTGTACAAAGATGTTCATTATAGTATGGTTTAAAACAGCCAAAAACTGCCAATATTCTATAGGAGTGGTTAAATAAATTACATTTATCTGTATTATTGAATACTTTGTTATTCTTAAAAGAATGTGATGGATCTGTAAGTGCTAATAAGGAAACCTCTTAAAGTACTAAGAATAAAATGGAGATTTAGAACAAGATCTGTATATGCCTAGATATCAGTATGATATAGATTAGATTTAGATAAATTTATAGACACAAACATATGTACTATTTTAAGGTTTTTGAAAACGACCAAGAAAAAATTTAAGTACATATAGACACTTGCATGGAAATATAAGATTTCTGGAAGGTAACTTTAAATAGTGGTTACATCTAAAAGAATGAGGCAAGGGGTTGGCTGGGGAGTGGCCAGAGCCTTTACTGGGTAGCCTTTTGTCCAGATGATACTCTTGCTGTAGACAAAGCCATTCCTGATCATTGTACATCGTCAGTGCCTCTCACTCCGGGTACTCTCCTGGCACTTAGGAATAAAGGAATTTTGATTATTGTGATAAAATCTGATTATCAGATTGCTGAAATTTTACATGGAACCAGAATATTAGAGGTGGTTGAAAGAACCTATCATTGAAAATGCTGTCGAGTGTGTCAGTTTTATCTTGGCTTTCCAGGAAGGATATACAGTGTCCAGATAGGCTTGGTCATGATGCCACAGAAGATGCTAGAACAACCCTTGAATTGGCTCGGTATTTCCTTAAGTATGGCCCAAGGAAGGTTAGTATCTTTGACCTGTATGTTTGCTTTTCTTAAAATTATGAGACTGGAACAGATAGTCACAGACACCATTTCCTGTTATTACCTTTCTTTACAAAAATAAGAGTGTAATTCAAGCTGAGCATTTGGAATTAAGACCTATATGACTAGCATAATGTAGTAGTTAAGTATGTAGTTTCTGAAGTTGGCCTTGTCTGTTTTTATTTTATTTATTTATTTTTAAAGATTTTATTTATCTGTCAGAGAGAGCAGAAGCAGGGGGAGCGGCAGGCAGAGGGAGAAGCAGGTTCCTTGCCGACTAAGGAGCCTGATACAGGACTCGATCCCAGGACGATGACCCAAGCCAAAGGCAGACGTTCAACTGACTGAGCCACCCAGGGGTCCAGGCTTATCTGTTTTTAAATAAAGATGGTACAGGGGCTCCTGGCTTGTTCAGGCAGTGGAGCATGTGACTGTTGGTCTCAGGGTTATGAGTTTGAGCCCCATGTTGGGTGTAGAGATTACTTTAAAATCTTAAAGAAAAAAAAAGATTACTACTATGTTTAGCTACATAATCTGGGTCAATTTCTCTGTGAAGAACTTCAGTTTCTACATGTGTAAAATGGAAACACGTGTCTCTGGGATATTGGTGAGGGTAAATGAGATCTCATATAAAGCTGGTTAGTACAGTACCTTGAATATATTAAGCACTATAATGTGTGGCTCATTGTATGCTGATAATTGTAATAATAATTATGAAAAATCTACATAGATTTTTGCTCTTTTGGGGTGGGGGGAGCATGCCATTGCTTCAGTAGCAGTTCAGTGGGTGTAGATTAGAACAGCACATAAGGGAAACCTTGAAGGAGACAGTTTCTTACAGACCTTGTTACAATGCATTCTAACTTATTCGATTGTCCCATTGCATGATATGTTCTGTCATGACTCCACTATGAAATAAATGGTAGTCTATGTAGAATCATAAGCATCCAGAATACTGTTTGTGTCACAGTGGTAGAAAGACACTCTAAAATGTCTTCTGGGACATACAAATAATGATAATAGTTTGGATCTCACTCTCTGCTTTGCAACTCCCAAATGGTCTCCCACTTTATGGAATAATAAAAAAACATCCATTGGAAAAAAGACAGTCTCTTCAATAAATGGTGCTGGGAAAATTGAACAGCTACATGCAAAAGAATGAAACTTGACCAATCTCTCACACCATACACAAAAATAAACTCCAAACGGATGAAAGACCTTGATGTGAGGCAGGAATCCATCAAAATCCTAGAGGAGAACATAGGCAGCAACCTCTACGACATCAGCCAAAGCAACCTTTTTCATGACACATCTCCAAAGGCAAGAGAAACAAAAGATAAAATGAACTTGTGGGACTTCATCAGGATAAAAAGCTTCTGCACAGCCAAGGACAGTCAAAAAAACTAAGAGGCAGCCCACGGCATGGGAGAATATATTTGCAAATGATGCTACAGATAAAAGACTGGTATCCAAGATCTACAAAGAAGTTCTCAAACTGAATATGCGAGAAACAAATCATAAAAGGGGCAGAAGATAGGAACAGACACTTTTTCAATGAAGACATACAAATGGCTAACAGACACATGAAAAAATGTTCAAAATCATTAGCCATCAGGGAAACTCAAATCAAAACCACACTGAGATACCACCTTATGCCAGTTAGAATGGCAAAAATAACTAGGCGAGAAACAACAATTGGTGGAGAGGATGTGGAGAAAGGGGAAACCTCCTACATTGTTGGTAGGAATGCAAGTTGGTACAGCCACTCTGGAAAACAGTGTGGAAGTCCCTTAAAAAGTTAAAAATTGAGGTACCCTGTGACCCAGCCATTGCACTACTGGGTATTTACCCCAAAGATGCAGACGTAGTGAAGAGAAGGGCCATATGCCCCCCAATGTTCATAGCAGAATTGTCCACAATAGCTAAATCGTGGAAGGAACCGAGATGCCCTTCAACAGATGACTGGATTAAGAAGTTGTGGTCCATATATACAATGGAATATTACTCCGCTATCAGAAAGAACGAGTTCTCAACACTTACTGCAACATGGACGGCACTGGAGGAGACAATGCTAAGTGAAATAAGTCAAGCAGAGAAAGACAATTATCATATGATTGCTCTCATCTATGGAACATAAGAACTAGGATGATCGCTAAGGGAAGAAAGGTATAAAGAATGGGGGGTAATCAGAAGGGGGAATGAAGCATGAGAGACTATGGACTCTGAGAAACAAACTGAGGGCCTCAGAGGGGAGGGGGTGGGGGAATTGGATAGACTGGTGATGGGTAGTAAGGAGGGCACGTATAGCATGGTGCACTGGGTGTTATACGCAACTAATGAATTATCAAACTTTACATCAGAAACCTGGGATGTACTGTATGGTGACTAACATAATATAATTAAAAAACATTAAAATTAAATAAATAAATACATAAACAAAAAATAGAAAAAAAGAGGGAACAGGGACCTGGGTTGGGAGGGAGCAGAAACAAGAAGGTCTGCCAAAGTTCCAGAGAAGACCTGTCGTTGGGATGGTGTGTGGTGAGACCACATTGGGAAGGGGATACTTACAAACGAGGTCACACGGGGTGTCCATTATGATGTACCAGGGGCAAAGGCAGCTGATTGGTCGAGAGAAAGTATACAGCCTCTGTGTTGCTAAGGATACCTTCAGTCAGGTGAAGGCTTGGAAGAAGGTGGATCCTCCTCCAATCATTTAACCTGCTACTGTATCCTGCTAACCTAGTGATTTACTAACCTGCTGACCTACTAACCTTTCTGAACCCTCCTGCCTCCCCTTGAGTACTTGATCTGACCCTGACACTGTCCGAGACCTCCTCTTGTCCTGACAAACGCCTTCCCCAATCCTACCCTCTATTTCCACCTTACCCCCATCCCTATTTACCACCCTATCCCCTCCCACCACTCCCTACCCCACCCACCCCCACTCCCACACCACCCCCGATCTCCACCTCCTCCCTGGTGCCCCAGTGCCCCTTGAAAGGACCAAGACATGAAGGTGCAGAGACTGTTCTGGCTGCTCTTGCTCTGGTGTCCCGGTTCCCCAAACCCAAATGTGAGTAAACATGGCACTTCAGTGGTGTCTTCCTTCTTTTCTTTTTTTTAAGATTTGATTTATTTGAGAGAGAGAAAGGGCACAGGTGCAGAGGGAAGGGCAGAGGGTGAGGGACAGAGAGAATCCCAAGCCAGCTGTGTGGTGAGCCCAGAGCCTAAAGAGGGGCTCAATCTCAGGACCATGAGATCACGACTTGATCCAAACCAAGACTTTGTCACTTAACTGACTGAGCCACCCAGGTGCCCCAAAGCTGCTGGTAGTGTCTTCCTTCCTAGTGGGTTCTTTGACACGGTGGTTAAATAACAGCTTTTTCCTGGGGTTCTTGATGGGAACTTCAGAAGACCTTCACATTTCCCTGAAGACCGAGCACCACAGGGCAGGTTTCTCGGTCAGCCTGAAGGGGTTGTGGCCACAACTGTCCACACCAAGTTCTACATCCTGTCTGCGCTGCTTGGTCCAAAAACCACAGTGCTGGCAGGATGGAAACCTGAAAATACTAGGTTTATGGTGTCAAGAAGGAAGGATTTGTGAAGATACGAAAAGCCATTGAGCTCTTTGTCTTAAAGAGGGGGCTTAGATGATATGTACATTATATCTCATTAAAATTGTCCTTAAAAATGTCAGGAACTCGAATTTAATAGGAACTATGGGTATTAGACGGGCTTCTGGAAGCCCGGTGAAGCTCCTGCTTCAAAAGCCTTGTAAGTTTAGGGTCCATCTTATGTGTAGTTTGTTTTCCTATCAGCACATTGTTGATATTTGTGGAGTTTGGCAGCCCTGGGAACAAAGATATCTCAAGCATTGGTGTTGGGACTAGAGTGTTAAAAAGTGAAATGTCCTTTGTGCTCCATGCTTCCTGGTTTGTTGACTTTTAACAAGTTCTGAGTCAGCCCTTTCCTTCTGGTCTTGGAGGCTGTCCCCAGGGACTCTGTGTCCCACCAGGTCCATGGGAGCCCTGAGACGCCCAGCAGACACTAAGTGACCTTATTCTGCTGAGACATTTGTCATGGGAAAATCACTAGGAGTGGTGGGATCAGGAAGTGAATGAGTTGTCGTCCTTTCTTAGGCCAAGTATGTACAGAGTGTTGATTTCCCCAAAGTAAAAAGGTCCTGAATGTCCTTAGGATTGTCCAAATATAAAGAAATACCTGGTTTCCAGTGTGAATATTTCATTTTGTCATTAAAAAGTAAAACCTGTACCCTCAGGAGAGAAAGAAAGAAAGAGACAGACAGGGAACACCCCTAGAAATAAGTAGACTTCTTTAGATCGGCTTGCACCAGATTCTTACAGAGAGATCTGGAAAGTGTCAGTAGTCAGGAAGGATCCTTATATTGAGGCAGAATCATTCCACACAAATACCTCCAGTCAAAATAGACTCTGTTCTGTTTCTTTTGAGTCTTCAAAGGAGGACATTTCTTGGTAGTCTTGATTGGAATTATTCCCCTCTACCCAGTCATCATCTCAACTGCATCAGTTCAGCTTTCTCACCCTGCCTCATCTCTGGGCTCTTGCATAAACTAACTGGTCTTGCATTTCCCACCTCCACCTGCTCATGGCCACTGTCTCTGAAAACCTAGTGTTATTGGCCCCATTGGATGTCATCCAGTTACGAGTCAGCTGCTGGTCAGCATCCAGACAGCTGCCAGATGTACCGAGTGCCCACGACTGGGGGTGTTTTACATTCATGACAAGATGGCCTCTGTCTTGTGTGCAATTGATCCCCGTGATCAACCATGGTGCTGACAGCTACTGCTCTCTTTCAGACAGTGGCTATTCAAAGACAGTGTATGTTTCCACCAGCACACATTTTCCTGACCTCAGCAGTGAGGGCTAAAGATGGAAATGTTATAGATTTCAGGGGCTACTTTCTAGAGAGTTGTGTTTTGCACAAAATTCAAGCTTGGTGTGAGTTAGTACAAATTGCATCGTGAACGTCTTTTCTCCTGAAATACTTATAACTCTAGTTTTTGTAAAATGAGATGTGTTCTTTATTTTGGGGTCCATATCTAGGAATTTAGTATTCTTTTAGAATTCAGGGGCCTCTGGATGGTTCATGCAGTTAAACGTCTACCTTAGGCTTGGGTCATGATCCCAGGGTCCTGGGATTGAGCCCTGTCTGGCTTCCTGTTCAGAGGCAGTCGGCTTCCTCCTTTCCCTCTGCCCCTCCCCCAGCTCATGCTCTCTCTCTCTTTCAAATAAATAAATGCAATCTTTTATTTTAATGTTTTCTCTCTTTAAAAAGTTAAATTTTATAATTGCTACTGACTGATTTAGTTACAATACTAAGAAATAGGAACATGGATTCCTTTCATTGGCTTTTTGGAGATAGGTGTTCGAGTAACTAAAACCTCACAGATATCCTCAAAATATACAAGATCACCTGATGATGCAAATCTTTATGTACTTCAGAAATCTGATGTTTTGGACTGTGATTCAGAAGCAAAGTGAGCATTGAAAGAAAACATCAATGTTTTCAGAAACCAAACAATAATTTATTTTTGTTGGAATAACAATCCCGTGTTATATTAATGAGTTAGTGAGAAACCTCCTGTCTGTCTCACTTATGTCCTTATCTAAACATCTGTCCATATAACATTCTCATTTTTATCTCTAGTACATGTTTTATTCTTGCTTTCTCTTGTTTTTCCATACATGTTGGGTGTATTTTTTGAAATGTTCCAAAGGAGTTTATCCAGGTCCTTCATGGATGTACAATAGAAGTCACTGACTTCTTACCTACTCTAAGTTTACATTTACTTGCATTGTCTATTTTATTTTGACTTATAAATTCTTAAGTTCTGTTAGCTATAGAAAAAATATCTGCAATGTGCTTGTAGGGAAAATAAAATCTCTTAAGATTTGCCTATTAGATTTTTCCTACAGCTTCCATGTTGTATGATCACAACATCTTTTTAAAGAATACAGTTTGTTGATATTTGACATAGGTAAGCAGCAATGAAACCATCACCAAGTAAGAGAGCAAACACACTCATCAGTCCCCAAAGTTGGCCCCTGCTCCTTTGTAATCCCTCTGTGCTCCTTCTCCTCCAGGAGGAGGCAGTTGAGAGGTGTGCTTACTTCCTGGAGGCTGGTTGGGGGTCTGTGAAGTTGATTCCTTGTGACATATACATTGTGAATGTCGTTGAGATTCTTCATTATCTCAAATGTTATTTCAGCTTGTCCATGTTGTGCCTGACCGTTTCATTCTCGGCCTTGATGGGGCTGGAGTTCTGTGGAACTTTGCCATTCTTACTGGCTATTTGGGCATTTGTGCCTTTCTCATTTACATCTGGAGAACCGTCCTCGCTGTAAGTATACCAAAGTACCTGATATACTTTTATTCATAAATAAGCAGAAAATTTTATAGTCACTGGACATTTTTATATCCATTCAGCACTAAAAATTTCCCTCTAATAATGTCAATTTTGATTATCACCTAGATTGAAATAGTTTTAAATTTCTTTTTTTTGGAACATTACACAGTATTTTATTTTCTTTAATGTTTTTTTTTTTATTATGTTAGTCACCATACAGTACATCCCTGGTTTTTGATGTAAAGTTCGATGATTCATTAGTTGCGTATAGCACCCAGTGCACCATGCAAAACATGCCCTCCTTACTACCCATCACCAGCCTATCCCATTCCCCCACTCGTCTCCCCTCTGAAGCCCTCAGTTTGTTTCTCAGAGTCCATAGTCTCTCATGCTTCATTCCCCCTTCCGATTACCCCCCTTTCTTTATCCCTTTCTTCCCCTAGCGATCATCCTAGTTTTTATGTTCCATAGATGAGAGAAACCATATGATAATTGTCTTTCTCTGCTTGACTTATTTCACTTAGCATTGTCTCCTCCAGTGCCGTCCATGTTGCAGCAAGTGTTGAGAATTCGTTCTTTCTGATAGCGGAGTAATATTCCATTGTATATGTGGACCACAACTTCTTAATCCAGTCATCTGTTGAAGGGCATCTCGGTTCCTTCCACGATTTGGCTATCGTGGACAATGCTGCTATGAGCATTGGGGTTCATATGGCCCTTCTCTTCACTACGTCTGTATCTTTGGGGTAAATACTCAGTAGTGCAATGGCTGGATCATAGGGTAGCTCAATTTTTAACTTTTTAAGGGACCTCCACAGTGTTTTTGCTAGTGGCTGTACTAACTTGCATTCCCACCAACAATGTAGGAGGGATCCCCTTTCTGCACATCCTCTCCAGCAATTGTTGTCTCTTGCCTTGTCAGTTTTTGCCATTGTAACTGGCGTAGGGTGGTATCTTAGTGTGGTTTTGATTTGAGTTTCCCTGATGGCTAATGATTTTGAACATTTTTTCATGTGTCTGTTAGCCATTTGTATGTCCTCACTGGAAAAGTGTCTGTTCATATCTTCCGCCCATTTTATGATTTGTTTACTTGTTTCTCGCCTATTGAGTTTGAGAAGTTCTTTGCAGATCTTGGATACCAGTCTTTTATCTGTAGTATCCTTTGCAAATTTATTCTCCCATTCTGTGGGCTGCCTCTTAGTTTTTTTTGACTGTTTCCTTGGCTGTGCCGAAGCTTTTTATCTTGAAGAAGTCCCACAAGTTCATTTTATCTTTTGTTTCTCTTGCCTTTGGAGATGTGTCATGAAAAAGGTTGCTTTGGCCAAAATAGTTTTAAATTTCTATTGAGGTGCCTTCTTGATCCATACGTGTCTTTTTCTTTATGTTCAAGCATAATTAGCAACCGGTGTAATATTAGTTTCAGGTGTACAACATGATTCAACAATCCTATACATTTCTCAGTGCTCATCACAGTAAGTGTACTCTCAATCCCCTTCACCTCTTTCACCCTTCCCTCCTCTTACCCTCCAACCCATGTGTTCTTCAGAAGTGTGTTGTTTAATCTCCATTGTTTGGTCATTCTCCAGCTATCTTTCTGTTCTTGATGTCTAGTGTGAGTCATTTGTGGTCTGAGAACATACTTCCTGTGGTTTCTATTCCTTTGGTTGTTCAGATGTATCTTATGGCCCCAAATATGGCCTCTCTCAGTGACTTTTCCATGGGAGATTGTGAAGAATGTCTGTACTTCTGTTGTTGAATGAAGTATTCTGCAGATGTTAATGGCTGCCGTGGATTGGTGATGCTGTTCAGTTCACCTGTGTTCTCATGGAACTTCTGTATCTGCTGGATCTGTCAATGACCGATAAGAGGATTTTGAATTCTCCAGCAGTAGGAATGGATTCATCTATTCCCACCAGCAATATTTTCAGTTTCTGCCTCATGTACTTTGACTCTCTGTTGTTAATGCACGCACATTAGAAATTGTTATGTCTTTTTGGAGAATTGACCCCTTTACCATTGAAGTAATGACTGTCACTACCCCTGACAGTTTTCCTTACCCTGTAGTGTGTTTTGAAGGATCATTTCAATGGCCGGGTTTCTAGTTTGATGTTTCTTTTAACACTGTAAACATTTTGTCCTTCTTGATGGCATGGTTTCTGAGAAGTATGATGTAGTTCTTATCCTTGTTCCTCTTGGGTAAGGTGTTATTGCTCCCCTCCACCTCCTTCAGACACCTAGCCCAACCCCTGCTCCAGATTTCCAGAATTGTTTCTTTGTCTTTAATGATCTGTAGCTGAATAGTCTAGATCAGGCATTGTTAGTGTTTTTTGTTTGTTAGTTGTTTGTGTGTTTGTTTTGGTATTTATCTGGCTTTCGATGTTTTGAGCTTCCTGGATCTGTGATTTGGTGACTATATTAATTTTGGAAAATCCTCAGTCATTGCTTCAAATATCTCTCCCTTCTCTCCTGAAGGAATAGGTATTCCTATTATTTGTGTGTTACATGTTTTGTATTTGTCCCACTAGTCTTGGATTTTCTGTGCCGTCTTTGTAATTTTTGTCTTTGTGTTCTCTTTTGGAATTTTCTACTGGAATTTCTTTAGGCTCAATGATTCTTTCCTCTGGTATGTTGAGTCTGTTAAGGAACCCATCAAAGGCATTCTTGATTTCTGCTATGGTGTTGTTGTCTAGAATTACATTAAAATCTTAGAGTTTCATCTCTCTGTGTACATTCACCATCTCTTCTTCCTATTGTCCATTTTATTCTGAGATCCAGTATCATACATGGAAGGGACTTGTAATTCCTAGCCTGCTTAATCCCATCATCTCTGCCATGGGAAGTGTGTTTCTAGTGCTTGCTGTTGTGGTTTTTACCTGTAGTGTGCCCTGTAAGGTTGTGTTGAAAGGTAGGTATTGTGTCCTAGTAAAGAAACTTAGATAAGTGGACTTTAGGGTGATGTTTTCTACTTAACTGGCTAGGGGTTAGACTGAGTTTACTCCCAGGTGAGACAGGGAGGAGAGAGCACTGGAGTTGAGTATTTGCCCTCAGCTCTATTGCTTAGTCTTTGGGAAACCCCCAATTAGGCTCTGGTGACATATTTCACTTGAGGGCAGACCTTTCTGAGAAGAACAGAAAACTTTTGAGTTTATTTCTAAATGGGAATTTTCTCCCTGTCCCGGCCAATGGAGAAAGCTTCCCTTCAGAAAGAAAACAAAAATATTAAGTATTTGGTGTGCCCCATCCATCTTTTCACTTTTCCCGCCAGTGGGGCTGGGTGACAAGGGCCACGGAAGCTCAGAGGTTCCTAAGCAGCACGTGAAATTAATGGAATAGCCATGATTTTCTGTTTGCCCTCCACTGATGCACATTCCCCAACAACATTATCATGACTGGCTTGTTGATAGTGTGCTGATATTCCAATATCCTGGCAAGATTTGGGGGCTGGCCTCAGCCTCTCATCATCCTGTAAAACTTTTGAATGGGGAAATATGTTAATGGTGTCAAAATGGGGTCTTGCCTAGATTTTATTGAGCTATAATTTATCTGGGTGACTCGATTCTGGGGAGCCTGGTTCCCCTTTTTCGAAACATCAGCTGTCATTTCTGTTGTTGCTCATGCTTCATCACTCGCCACGTGCCACTCTTTTTCTCGTCGATGGCTTTCATTTCTTTTTGATGACCCTCCATTTGTAGTACTCTGGGAAAATTCATAACACCTTGTGTGCTGTAACTGCATGTGAATTCAGCAAATAGCCAAGTCTTTGTAAGATTTCAGAAAGGCTTTCTAGAGAAGGCAAGAAGCATATCTTTCTCAGAGTTTTTGCTTGTTCGCCTTCCTCCCTACCGGCCTGCCTTCCTTTCTTTCTTCCTTCCTTCCATTTTATATCTTTCAGGATTGAACAATAATCCCAGGTTCTAAACTTCAGTGTGGATATTGGTTACAAAACAGTTAGGGAAACGATGAATTAATGATTATTTTTTAAATGTCCACCCGATCCCTTGTCAAAATTGAATAGGGTGAACGTTCATTTAATAGAATGTGAATAGATTTTGAGGTAAAACGTAAGTTATACACCTTTGTGCTCTTTATCAAAAATGAATTGTGAACTATGATGACTCAGAGAAAGTCATAGATGAGTTTCATAGTTAGAAATGCTAATTTTGTCTTCTTTCTAATCCTGTGAATTCATTCTGCTAAGTAAAATGATTACTGTAACTTCTTTCGATTACTATTTCAGTATTTATCTGAACTGTAGATTCTTTCTAGTAATATGTTTTGACATCAAACTTAATTTTGTTTCTTCCACTCTTAGATTGCCCCTCGACAATATGAAGGTAAGATTTCTGGCTTTAGTTTTCTTTGTAATAAATTCTCAGTACCGGTGTTTGATGTGGGTGTAATTTGACTAGGGATAAATGTGGTGACTTCTGATGTCTAATTGACTTGTTAAGTCTTGAAAATCTTTCTCTTCTCCATGTGGAGTCTAAGTGATAATGTGGAGGGTGTTGCCATCTCTTAGGAGACCAGGAGGAGGAACACCTCATGGGAGGAGGGAGAACAAAAAGGGTGTAATTTTGCAGAGAGAAGTTTAGGAGGCAAGTGAGGATAGGAGCCTGAGGTCTGGAGTGGGTACTTTGCCATGACCTGGCTCTTGGTGAAATGTGACGATGAGAAAACACTCTGAGTCTATCAAGCAGGCTACACTTGGAGAAGAAGACAGGTATTGCCAGGCAGAGTGTGTGTCACAAGAGAGGTTTAAAGCATGCTTTTGAGTTTGAAGTGGAGGGAGCCTTTCCTGCCAGGGGAGAAGGAGTGGAAAGGAACGTGTGCCAGGGGTGGTAATGTATTGTGTCCGGGCCTCATGGATTGTGGTGATTCCATGGTGCTGTCTGACGGCCGAGGTGGCTGCCTGGCCCTTAGCAAACCCTCGAATGCTGGTGTTTGTCCCTGTGAGTGCAGCAGTGGTGGTGGTGAGAAGAGAGATCTCGGGGCACGAGAGCACTCACATTGGGCCAATAGAAGAGAATCTGCACTTGAGGTAAGATGAGAGACTTATTATTTTTTGAAAGATTTGGTTTATTCACTTGACAGAGAGAGAGCACAAGCAGGCAGAGTGGAAGGCAGAGGGAGAGGGCGAAGCAGGCTCCCAGTTGAGCAGAGAGCTGGATGTGGGACTGGATCCCAGGGCCCCGGGATCATGACCTGAGCTGAAGGCAGTCACTTAACCAACTGAGGCACCCAGGTGCCCCAAGATGAGAGAATTAAGTGCCTGTTAGAGGAGTCTGTGTTCTAGAGCTTACAGGTGTTATCCACTTGTGATAGGGAGCTTCATGAGGGTTGTTTTCCTTTAAGGATGGAGGGTAGCATTCTCAAGTTGAGCTGAGAAAACCTTGTGTTCTAGGAACTGTGAGTTACCAGGCGCTCCAGAGACTCTGTGTAACATGGAGAGTGTACCCAAGTGTGTTTGATTCCAAAGATCTGGTCCTCCAGAGCCCCCAGCCTGGGGTTCCTGAAAGGCAATCTGTGAGCAGCAGGAAGTCATGGAAGGCCTTTGAGTAGCCACTCAGTTGACATTTTGAGCTTTCCTTGTGTGGAATTCCAAGTAGGACCTGGAAGTAGACGTGGCGCTGAGCAGGAGCAAAGGATGGTTTTGTTCATTTTGGGTTGTTTGCAGGGACCTACTTACGTACCTTAATCATTGGAGGAGAGAGATGTTAGTTGAAAGGATGCTTGATTTTTCTGTTACATCTCTGGTGATGACATAAGTATTTGCAGTGATTGAATTTTCCAAGAATGATGCTTACAGATGGGAGAAAAATAGAAGACATTTGATTGTGTTTCTCTATTTCTGAAAACATTTTAAGTAGGAATCTCCCTGAAATAGGTTGTCTTAGGTTTCAAATGCTGCTAAACCTTGCTTTTTCAGGCACAATGGGAATGCTATCAAGTTAGTTACACCCAAGTGTCCGAGAATGTGTCTCTGGGGGTATTACAGTGGGATTATTCGATGTCACTGGTTTTGCTAATTATCTTAGAAATTCTTTTTTCTCCTTTTAGTTACTTTACAACAAATAGCTGAAAAGATCCATCGGCTTAAAAATGAAAACAGGGAACTTGCTAAAGAAATATCCATTTGGGAGGAGAAGGTATCAGTGCCCTTTCAAATATTTTTTGTGATTTCATTTTGGTTACTTCCCCCTCTGGTAGTTCATCCTATTGACCTATTTCACGTGACCCACAAATGATCGCGATTCAAGAGAAGCTTCACAAGTGTAGAGCACTGCCTCTCTATCCATGAAAGGAGTCACACAGCGTTAGATAGCTTTGTCTAACACTCTGCTATTTTTGAATTCTGATTCCCTTTTCGTATATTTTATAGATCAGGGAAGGAAAGAAACATCGCGCAGAAATGAAGAGAGAACATCAGTTTCTCTCTGACAAAATTCTTAAATTGAAGGTAAGGATCCCTTCTTTGCCTGAATTGTGTTCTAACAACAGAAATGAAAGTAATGAATTATTATTATTATTATTATTTTAAAGATTGATTTGCGAGAGAGAAAGAGCGAGTGGAGGGGGGCAGAGGGAGAGAGAGAATCCCAAGCAGACTCCATGCTGAGTGTGTAGGCTGACGCAGGGGTCAGTCCCATGACTCTGAGGTGGGGACTGGAGCCAAAATGAAAGCAGGAGTTGGACCTACTGCGACACCCAGATGCCACCCACGTGCCCTAAGTGATGAATTATTATTACTCATTCAATATGTTTTGTTGAAGGAGAACATCGGAAAGGTTGAACGGGTTAATGCAAATTTAAGTGTCGCCCTTCATTTCAAGCGGACTATGTTGCAAGCTATGAGAGAGAAGAATGTCAAGAATGAGGACATGGTAAGAGTTGGCTGTTGAGATTTACCTTAACGTGGCTCAGGAGGCTTTTGGTCATTGGGTGAGGGGAGGGCCGCGTATTCGCTTGCTGTTTACCACAGTAGAGAGTGGGCATCTGGGAACTGAAACTCCTACTGAACAGTGAGCTGGAATTTCACTTAGGACCATCACGATGAGGTCTGCTATTTCAAGGACTAGGAAGTATGGTTTATTTCACAGCTAGGTAATTATCACATCGTTCAGCCCTGCCCTCCAAGATATGCAGAAAATCCCACAAGATACTTGAGTTATGAAGGGTGATAGCCAGCCAAATTGTATAGTCCCTTCCTGTCAATGCTGAAGAGAGAATTTTCAATGTTAATAGGGGAAGATATGTACATATATAATTTATGTATATAATTAGGTATATGTGTTTGTGTGTGTTTGTGTATATGTGTGTATACAAAAGTGTGGGTCTCCTTACTTTCTCCTTGTTCTATTTATGCCTCAAGGGCTTTCTTTGTTGCACTGCATGATCCCGTTCTGTTAGGTGCACTCACATTGTTCTGTGATCATGATTTCTTGAATGTCTTTCCTCATATCCGTCTTCAAGGCCCAAGATGCATTGGAGGATGAAGAGCAGGGAGACTTGGAGTCCAAAAAACGTGTACTGAAGGGTATGTTATTTTAGGGAAAGAAATCCCCAGATGCTGGCAATGAGTTTGCATTGGGAAGGGAAAGAATGCCTTCCCGCCTTCAAGGTCTTGCCCTTCTCCTTTCCCCAACAAAACCAAATTCTCAGGTCCCATGCCCACTCATACAAAAGAAAACTCATCCTTTACAGAAAGCAAAAAGGTCTTGGAACAGAAGTGCAATGCCCTGAGTTCTTTGAAGGCAGCTAAGGAAGTGGAATTGAAGCTGCTAAGGAAGAAATTGGGTATCATGGTGGATTTCTCTGAACGAAGAAAAGTGGCTGCCGAAGAGTAAGCTATTCCTGTGTTAATCGTCACAAACACTGTTGTATGAATTTATGTGGCAGCCAGGCTAGATAGTTGTAGTTCGTTGGGAATTGGATCTAGAGTATTTTTGCCAAATGCATTCTGTAGAAGTACCTGCCCTTCCTACCTTGATCTGTGCAACCTGCATTTTTGTTTCTGTTCCAACTGCTTGTCACACGTTGTGGTGTGATTCACTGGGGCAGAAGAGGGAAGGTACCAGCACTAATCAGCTTGATACCTGGATCCCCTCTGGGTCCATCTACATTGTCCTTTTGGTTTCAGTCTCATCACATGTTCTCATCAGCCCTGAATTCAGTCAGTTTCTTGTTCAGTACCAGACTTGGGTCAAGAATGTGTAGAGAAAAATGGAATTCTCTTGCTGCAGAAACAATGGGAATTTCTTTGTGGAAAGTGGGTTGGGGCTCCAGCAATACTGGATCCCTTCATCCAGTGTACAACCAAAATCGTTCACTGTGGCCCAATCCTAAGAAGGCCGGGGTATTTCCTGTCCACCTGATTTTGTAGGTGTAACTCTCCTGCGTCCCAAGCAAAGCCTGCAGTTTCACTAGGGGCTCACCTTTGCTGGCTGACCCTGAACAGCACTTGTTTCCTTCTAAGGCTGTGCTCATAAAGTCGTTCAGTTTCTTGCAGTTCACTTGCCTGTTCCAGAACTCATTGATGAGCCCTGGGGAGCTTGGCTCCCACTGCCAGGTTGGCTTTCTCCTGGGCTTCCTTCTTCTGCATCTGGTTCTCCTGTTTCTTCATGCGCTCCTTAGAAGTTGGGTGCATTCACTCACGAGTTTCCACTTTTGTACAGTACTTCCTCTATTTTCCTCAGGAGGAGAAAGTTCTCAGGACCTTAGAGTCCCTCATTCATGCTGAAAAGCAAAACTGTTCCCCCTCTTCCCTGGAGACTCAGCTTTGTGCTAATCCTTCCCACACCGGGGGTGGGGGCCGCTCTGTCTCACTGGCATCTTGGTTCTGTTCATTGGTAAGTTCTTTCTGGGGCAGGTACAGTGTCTTGACCACCTTTCTCTCTTCAACACCTCACAGCTGAACCACTACATTACAGCCACTCCACAGAGCATGTGCTGAAGGATTGCCTGAGAGACCAGAAGCAAATGCATGAGTCCTTCTCTGTCTAGAGCTTTTGTCTCAGTTTCTAAGAGTCTTTTTGCATGTGATTCTTGAGTAAATCAAGAGTCACATTGAAACCCTTTAAATCAACACCATGAACAAAAGAGTCTGAGGGCGACACAGGAAACCAGCCTTTCTAAGCATCGCTCTTTGCTGCTTTCACTATCAGTGGACTCTGTTAAAGTAGGTTGACTCCATGCAGTTGATAGTTGTCCATCTGACATCTGTTGCCTGGAGATAACACCCTGACTGTGTGACAGTTCACATCATTTTATACTTCAGGACATACCGTCAGCACTAAGATCGGCCTTTTCCTCCACCAGGATCTTTGAAGGAGGAAGCAGGGGTTGTACTTCTAAACCCTAGAGATGTCTGGGAGTGAGTTACCATGCTGATGAAGCCGTACTCTGGAAGGCTTCCTTTTGGGCTGTCCATGTCGGGCACAGCCTTGGTCTGAGGATCGGGGCTCCCCATGGAGGTGTAAGACTAATGATGGTCTCCTGCTTCATCCAAATAGTTTTCAGGCCTAGTTTCTCACTTTGAACTGAAATGAGCCTTCACCATCTCAGAGAAAGAAAGACCTATTCTGAGAGGGCACAAAGTGCAGTGTTATTTGGTGACTTGGTGATGAATGAATTGAAGTAGAGAAGTACAAAGACAGCTCTGATTGCAGGGGACATGGCAGCAGCCAGAATCTGATTTTTCTTTAGCCCTAAATGGGGCCTTCAGTTCATTTCCCTGATGGTGTTCACAGTCTGTGCATTTATGGAAGCCATTCAAATCTAGGCCGCAAGTGTGCTGGGAGGAAAAACGGCAGAAATTCTGGACCTTGGCTACTGGTCTATGTATATACCTTTCCCATTTTAGGAAGCTGGAAAAGACACTTTATGAACTGGAGGCAACAAAGAATCAGCTGTCAGATGCCGAGGAAAATCTGAAAGTAACCAAAGAAGAAATAGACAAGTACAAGTGAGTTCAGACACCATACTAGCGGCTCCTGAAATCCTTGTTTACTTTGTATTTTTCACCTTTGTACAATGTCTAGACTCAACAAGTAATATACACAAAAATTCAGGGGACATATCCAGAAAGAATTAACAGACCCAAAGAGATAAGTTTTAGAAAGAGCAAAACAACCATGTTAGTAAACATGTCCTGATTGCCAGCGCTGGCCTGACTCTGTGGAAACTTGTTCCACGCCAGAGTCTCTGGTTGTGGTGTCAATGGTGGTCATCTTGAGGAAAGCAGTTTGTCGTAGGATGAATCCTACCCATAAACACGGTAGTGCCATCTGATGGCGCTGGTCTTTGCAACCCTGGCAAACGTGGCGAGGATAGAAGTTAAAGGAGAATAGAGCTTCATGACGAAAGATACTTGTCATGTGATAAATTAGGGAAAGATTGAAAACGGGTAAGGAAATTATATCAACTCTGAACCCTGCATGTGTGGAGAAATGAGTAAGGAAAGGATGTGACAATAGCTTTGATCCTGCTGTCCACGTATAGTCATGTGGAAGTGTTTCCTGTGTCAGGATCAATTGGATGAGGGGACAGATAACTGGAGGACGGCCACATGGGCCGATGATTTAAAATCACACCCAATATTGGGCTTTACCTGACGAAAGCAATTGTACCTGACAGACAACAGATCAGAGAGATGCAAGACCAGCTGCAGGAGGCAGAGCTCACCTTTGAACGCAAGGTAACCTGAGCTGTGCCCCAACAGGCCCCTTAGCGCCTCCTGCAGGGGACGGAAGTGGCCCTTAGATCCCTGAACATGCGCTTTTGGTGTGTTGGCTTTTTCAGATCACAGTTCATGAAAAGAATGCTGTAGGGAATTGGGTAAGTGTTTTCTTTTCCCTGCTCTCCATTTGGGGCACAGTCCGGCACAACTGAAGATGGGTGGGTTTTTCTCCCGCAGATCAAGGCTCGGGTTTGGGAGCGGAAGATACAGCAGCAGAGAAGGGAGAACGCCTACATGATACACAGGTGTGCGAGTCTGATGTGCCTTTTTACGGGTGTTTTGAGGGGTGACAACTACACTGTTTGGTGTCCAGTAGAGGACGTGGTGATGTAATTCTTATAGACGTCTGCTCTTTCTCTGTATTCAAGACTGCGCATGATGAAAGGACAGATGCTGCCTGAGGGATGCATGAGGCAGGAAGTGATGCTGGGAAGACCTGAGATGTGGAGCCCTCCACGGAGAGGTAGGGAGCGCGCTGTGAAACAGGGCAGCCTGACTTCTGCTGGGAAAGCACACGGTGTCCTTCCCATTCCTGTGGGTGGTCATTGTGTGTCCTGGAGAGAATCACAAGCAGTACCTACGGACAGCAGGTTGTCTGAAGGGGTGACAGGTGGGTGTTTTCCTCAGATTCCCCCAGGCAGCAGGGCACCTGTCCCTGTGACAGGCGGAGCTCACGCCCGTCCCCTCACTGCAGAACCTCCCCGGCCCCCCACCACCGCCCAACTGAAGAGATGAGCCTGGAGGAGTCATGAGCCCCAGCTTCCTTCCCACCTTGACTCAGTGGTAAAGAGTTTTTGAGAAAAGAAAAAGACTATTTGAAAAAAAGTCATTTATTTACTCTTTATGGAGGTTCCTTTATTTTGGTTTTCTTTGCAATCTGCAGTACTGCATTTATCAGTGAGATGTGTGCATTTTACTCCTGTAATGTTATTCAGTATGATGTCACAGCTTTACTTCTCAATCTCCTATTGTTTCTTTGCTCCCGACTATACGATCAGTCTACTCCATTTCTTCTGTTAAATATTTCCATAATAGCCAGTCACACATGCTAGGCCTCATCTGTAGACTGAAAGATTGAACCATGAGCCTGTGGCTTGAGGAAGAATGCATGCTGTTCATTTTGAGGGTTTATTCATTTGTAGCTGGTTTCCCCGGAGCAGTCTACTGCTGTTTCCTTAGCTATGAAAGCACCTGAAGCAGGTGGAGGACGGTGGTCCCTTCCTCGAGGGGGAGGGGCGGGTGTCCCCCTTGTCATCAGGGGTCAGAAGAGACATGTGGGAAATGCTCTGTGTCTGAGAAGGGACCCGAAAGTGGGAGAGGGTGGGACGTGGTGGGGGAGGGTTTGGAGGGTTGGGTTGAATTCTGCACAGTCAATGTCAGTCTGAATCCACTTCCATGCATTCTAGGGCATTGGTCTGATACTGAAGTTGGTGGGGCTCCCATGAGGAACAATGGCACTGAGCCTAACAGAGACCCTGGGATGTACAAGGTAACTACTGTGGACTTTTCCACTTTTTTCAGAAACTTCCAATTTTGAGCAACACCCTGTCCTGGCCTTGTGTCTGTTGGGTGGGTCATCCAGTTTGTCTGTGGCGTCGTTCACCTCTCAAATACAAGCAGCTCACCCAGGGGCTGACAGGCTTCTCCGTTACAAATCATCATCTTTGGGGGCCTCTCCCAAAGCCACAGGTTTTAGAGGTGAAGGATGGCAGAACACTCACTGTGTGTGTGTGTCTTGTGTGTGTTTGTGTGTGTGTGTGTGTGTGTATTTGTGTACCCCTGCTCACCCATAGTGCACGTGGGGGAAATAACTCAAGGAAGCTGACAGCTCACTGCACACTGAAGTCTCTGAGCTGCCTGATTCCCACTGGGGTATGTACAGGTGCGATACGTATTGTGTTCGTATTGCGGTTAGATGATTAACCTGTGACAAGGTCTGTGGTCATCCTCACGACTGGAAACTAGGGGAAGCTCTCCGTGCATTTTTTATTATCTGCTTTGCGGTTTGGAATGTGCTTAGATAGGCCATGTTTCGTAAGTCATCCCTGTTTTACTTCTGCTGGTAAACGTGCTATACAGAATCCCTCTCCTTGTACCCTTTCCACAACTATTTTGCATGATCAGAGCTGTTAGTGTCGTGTCGCAAAACACACTGTGACACACACTTTCTGAAGGGGGGATGTTAGCGATTATCTGCATGACCGGTGCCCCACAAGCCCTTCGGTTGGGCTTCTAGGAGCAGGTCGTTTGGTCCGAAGTCACAGTGAGAGCAGGTTTCTTCTCTCATCACACGTTCTCGAGTTTTCCATCGGAAAGCATATACAGTTTTGTGGATTCCCTAACTTATGCTTCCCATCTTAATTTCCTATTGGACAAAATTACTCTGGAACTCAGTGTGCTGAAATGTCCGAGTGACTGTGTTTTAAGATAAGCACAGCTGCTGAGTTATAGAAGGGTTATTGGTATCACGTTCCTTTTGGAAAACACTTTTCCAATTCCCCTGTCAGATCACAGGCCCCTAATTCCTCAAGTGTGTTTGTGGCCATGGCCAGAAACTGCAGAGAGCAGAAGACCCTTGTGTCAGGAAGTGAGGCAGCGTGGGGACAGTCAGGGGCTTGCAGGCAAAGGATTCACCTCGAGTGGCTCGGATTCCTGAGAAGAAAGGGCAGTTTCATCACATTCTCTCTCTTGTTAACAAACCAAAATATTCTGTGTGGTTGAGGAGGAAAGATGAAGTGTTGTCCAGGATCCCGATGCCTCCGTGTCTGGAGTGTCCTGCCTTCACTAGTTTGCCATGCTCCTTTTTCATCTTTGAAGATGCTACTTCTTGCTAGTGACCATTGGCAGACATGGTTAGTGATGTTTGGTGACAGTAGGTTATTCCTGTAATATCCATTCCCCTCTCCCCCCTTGTTATAGTTGGCAGCAGTGGGGAGGGGTCAAGTTCTCTAGCACGGATGCGGCTCTGCTGGAACGTGGTATTGGAGAAGGAGGCAGATGCTGAGAGCTCTTTCTTTGGGTTTCATCTCTTGGTGTTACAACTTCTGTCTGTCTCACCAAACTATTTTCCTGTCTGTCTGCAGGTGGGTCCGGATGTGAGAGGGTTTCCTCGGCCCACCTGCATGCCCTGCCCTATGGACCAAACTTTACCAGGCTTCATTGGCTGTGGGCCACCTCAGCCTCCTCCACCTTGGTCGACATGCGGGCCTCCCCTGCCCCTCGTTCCGCCACCATGTGGTAAGATGATCTGGATTGCATGATGTGAGTTGTAGCGCGTATTCATCGTGTGACTACATGTGTCGGTGGAGAAGATGTAGAGGAGGTACCACGAGGCTTTGCAATGCAAGGATCAACCTGAGTGAGGACACAGGAACATTCCTCAACTTTCTGTGGACATCCATTTCGTGGACTGTCTCGTTTCACCATACAGAACTGGGCAGCAGGGGTCTGCCATTGAGAAGAAGTGTGACATTGTGCAATAGACAGACATAAAAGCATTGCCCAGGTGCCCTGCACAGACATGATGTTTTGGGCTCTGGGCTTAATGGAGCACAGTCTTTACATCACTTGCATGTGTGGAGGCCCCAGTTGTCCAGCGTTATTGATTAGTTCTGAAATCATCTCTACTGTGCGGAGTG
>NW_026622872.1:0-46332 GCF_023065955.2 Ursus arctos | reverse complement strand
CTATGATCCTCTACACTGTTTCTTACGTTCCACATATGAGTGAAAACTGATGATAATCATAGGGGAAAGGAGGGAAAACTGACCGGGAAGCCATCAGAGACGGAGCAAAACCATGAGGGGCTCTTAAGCACAGAGAACAACTGAGGGTGGCTGGAGGGGAGCTGGGTGGGGGGATGGGGCAATTGGGTGAGGAGCATAAAGGAGGGCATGTGATGTGATGAGCACTGAGTGGTATATGCAACTGATGAGTTATTCAACACTACATCTGAAATAAGGATGGACTGTATGTCGGCTAATCGAATTTCAATAAAAAAATAACGGAAATCCAAGGTTCTGTGTTTTCTTGTTTTCAATACGAAAAATACCGGATGATTTCTTTTCTTCCCACAAGCAATGAAGGGAGCTAGCCTATTCAAGGTGAGGCAGTTTTCAGGGCATGCTGCCTTTTTCATTTCAACCCTAAAGAGACTTTCAAACATGCTTTCAGTTCCAGGCCTCTTGCCCTTCGAGTCCATTCCGAGCACCCTTGACAGGGTGGCAAAAACTTTGTTTCTTCAAGGTGGGTCACCTCAAGCAGGTAACATCTGTACTTGCCACAGAGTTACTACAGGTGTGCACCCTCCATCACTTACAAGTGCCTCTCGACAAGATTTCCTCACAGGCGGCATGAATACTGGTGGCTGATGGTTTTCTCTTTGATGACATTGATCCCATTTTTTCACTTGCACGATGACTGGGAGTCGGCTCTCGGTCTCATTCCTGGTGGTGATACAGCTCTCCAGCTCCCCCTCAAACATGTCCATCTCCTCTCTCCCAGAGAGGAACATGCAGAACTTAGGGACCATGAACTGGGAACACAGAGCAAACATATAAAGGTCTTGCCTGACTTCAGCTCAGCATAGGAGGGACATACTGTTCCCCTTTGGTTTGACCCCAGTGTAATTTAGTACTCTAACCTTCTTTGCCATGGACTCCAGACAGTGGCTCACCAAGATGGGAGGGATACGGAGTTCCTTGCAGACACGCCCACACACCACGTTCATCACCTTCTAGCATGTAAGACTATGTCCCTCATCTGATTAAGAAACTCTTCAAACGTTAATGGATCAGAGTGCAATGAAAGTCTAACTTGGAAGAAGGGCTGAGCTCGGGGATCCGTCCAGTCATATGTCTCACTGCTCCCATCATCCACATAGGTGCTGCACAAAATGGACAAGGTCCCATTTCCAGTACACAGCTCATGCTGGCCCATCATACATATTCCTATCCTCTTGCGATCACATAGAGTCATGACCCCATCATCATGCCAGTGCTTCTCCAGTTCATGCTGCTCTCTTACTCCACTAATGAACCTTTTTCATCTCGGAAGTGCAGCCCAATAATATTCATTTTCATAGCTTCACAAAATAGGATTTGGCTGTGCTTTAATGCATATGACCTGCAAGGCACAGGATATAAAAGAAAAATAAATTCACGTACAGGACATTCAGAATACTTACAATCTTTGTGACTTTAAAGACATTAGCAATGAAGTAAAAACACAATCCACATGATGGGAGACCATATTTGCAAACTGTCTATCTGGCAGGGGCTCAATATCCAGAATGAATAGAGATCACATGAACTCAACAACAGACAACAAAATGAATGCAATGCGTGAATGTGCAAATTGGGAATAGGCATATCCTCAAAGATGTGCACGTGAAAAGAAATTTGAAAAGATACATCACTATTGTTAAGGGAAATGCAAATTATAAAAAGCAACGAGATACCATTTTACATCCTTTAAGATGACTCTTCCAAAAAAAAAAAAAAAGCAATCAGAAGGGAAAAAAAGAGCAAGTGTTGGCCAAGATGTGGAGAAGATGGAAGCCTTATTCAATGTGTGTGGTAGGAATGTTTAACAGCATAGTTGTGAAATCAGTATGGTAGTTTCAAAAAAATGAAAATTAGACTTACTATGTGTTCCAGTAACTCCACTTCTGGGGTGTATACCCAAATTAATTGACAGCATGGTCTTGAAGACATATCTGAACACACATTTTCATGGCATCATTATTCATAATAGCTAAACCATGAAAGCAATCCAAGTATCTGTCGAGGGAGGAACAGATGTTGTATGTACACATATTGGAATAGCATTCATTCTTCAAAGTGGAAGAAGACATTGACATATGCCACAACATGGGTGAACCTGGAGGATATTATGCTAAGTAGATGAGTATTCATGAAAAGACACACTTTGACTTCACTCTTAGGACCTACCTAGAGTAAATTGCCAAAGACAGTAGAATGGTGTTGCCAAGGGCTGGAAGTAGGCGGTCATTGGAAGTTTCTGATTCATGGTATAGAGTTTGAGTTTTACAAGATACAATGAGATGTGAAGCTGGGTTACAGGGAGGTTGTTCAAACATATTAATGCATGGAACACACTTAGAATGTACTCCATGAACTTAATGGACTTAACGACATGAAAATAAATGTAAACTGCAAATACGGAGAAACGAACTCGGGACAATTTCGTCTAGCCATTTATATCCTTTCGTTTAGGTCCTATCTCAGACATTTTGCTTCAGCCATTTTCCATGAGGCGACTTTGATCAAACAAAATGTTCTCATTCTGTGCCCACTTGGAAGCTTACAATCAGAATTTTCCAAAACATGAACAGTTTTTTCAAAAGTTACTATCTGAGGTCACTTATTAAGACTTTCTATTCTTTGACAAATTGTTAAATGGAACAACATTTTAAAATTCTATTTCATCTGCTTTAATTTTAATTCACTGATTTTCAATTTCAGAATCGACTTTCTATGCCAATGGCTTGAAGATTTTAACCCCTAGGATAACCTACTGGCTTTCGGTTCTGCTGTTTTCAGTTTTGTTTACGTGACATTCTTTTTACCACGTCCAATTTCCTGATGCTCTCTATGAATATTAAAATATTTTTTTGCTCCAGTTGTTTTGATACATTTGACATACAGAACTGTGTATGTTGAAGATACCTGGCGTAATGATGTTCCTTTCGTATACTGTGAAACGATCGCCAGAATAAATTTAGTCCGCCGCCATCATCATCTCTAGAGATACAAAAATGAAGTTAAAAGAAAAGAAAGAGAGGTTTTTCTTTGTGATGAGAACTCTCAGAACTTGCTCTTTTCACACCTCTCCAATACACCATAGAGCAGTAATGAACTGTAGTCCTGGGGTGTACTGTAAATCCCTATTCCTTATTGATCTGAAACTGGAATTTGTACCTTTTGCCATTCACTCAATTCCTGTACCCCCTCTGCCCTCTGCTTCTGGTTACTTCAATCTGATCTCTTTTTCTGAGTTAGTCTTCCTCCTTTTCTCTTCTTTGTCTCAGATTCCACAGAGAAGGGAAAAATAGAGATCCTGCTCCTTTGCTCTGTGACTCTGCAAAGGCACTGCGTTGAGGACCCCCGAGAAAAGGCATGGCTTTCTTTGCTGGTGTGCCTGCATGGGGCTGTGCCACCAGAGCTGGAGAACTGGGTGCAGGGCGCTTCCTTGTCCATGGTACCTGGTGAGTTCTGCTGGAGGAACTGGAGCAGGAAGAGTCAGGCAGAGGCCATTGTGGTTGTCGCCCCTGCCCAGAAACAGCTTGAAAGTTTTAGTAGCATTCTGCAGTCTAGGTGCTTAAGAGGGGAGGTGGGCTCCAAGATCTTCTCAATTGTTCATTGAGTAACTACACACTGAGCACTGCCCTATGCCAGGTATCTTGCTGGGCCCGTGCGCGGAGCTGAAATTACCTAGGGCTCCTTTGCTTTAGGAGCTCCCAGTCTACACATGGACCAAAGCTCCAAAGAGAACGCACGTGAAAGAAAAGAGCAAGCGCTCTGTAGTAGGAATGAAGTGTACTACGGAGGAAGGCTGGGGAGTCATTGCATGGAAAGATATGAAAGGCCTCACTGAAGCTGAGGTTGCTGAGAACAGATTGACCAAAGGGAGCTAGGCCTGCACACGTCAGGGAGCAGCGTTTCAGGAAGAAGTGACTTGTGCTGCAGACACTCAATAACAGAAGCCAGTTTGGCCAGAGGAGTGAAAAAGGCAGCCAGGGTGGCTGCAGGGACACTAGCAGGAGAGCAGAGGGGAGGGAGGAAGGCAGGGACAGATGCTGAGGCCTGGGAGACTGTTACTTATCTAGAGTTGCCCCGGGACTGCATTGCCCTGATACCCTGCACGTGCAGGTTCATCGCTTTAATTTCTAACAGTATTTGTGGGTGAAGAATGCGGGCCCAAATTAGCATGGTTCCCCAGGCTCAAGGTGTGTCAGTGGCTGCGGCTGTGACCAGGGCCATACTGGAAGAGGATTTTGTCATAAGTTGGCTCACGTGACTCGGGATGCCATCTGGACTCAGAAGCTGAGTTCCTGTGTGTCTTTTGGCCTTGGCACTGCCTCCGTTCTCTATCCTGTGAGCCTCTGTAGATGGCAGCTCAAAACATCAGTGCTTGGTTCTGGTTCAGAGAGAGAGAAGAAGAAGGGAAAGGGAAGGAGTGAGTAGTGGAACATGATGGAAAGTAACTAGGGAGTGAGAAACTCTTTGCATGACATGTAGAGAAGCTCTAGGCATGGTACTTGATCACGTTGAATATGTCCTGTGGGTCAAAAGCCAGTCACTGACCACTTAGCAGTTACAGTCTGATGCCTATACCACAGGTCAGGATCCCTGGGAGCCATGGTGAAAGCCACTCCCCTCATAGACCCAAACGAGGTAACGGGGTCTCGTTCTTCATATAACGGGAAACAATTGCATGGTTTTACTACAGAGGATGACAATGCCTGCATCTTCTTGCTTTTCCAGGCCATCATGGTGCCCACCTTAAAATGAGGCCAAGAGGGAAAGTGACAGTTGCAGTATTACAGGGCTGGAACCCAGGCCTCTTCTGAGCGGCCCTCCATGCCAAGTCCCACCCCTTCTTGTAATTCTTCCATCTTGAAAATTGTGCCTCAGATACACAGGGGACCACCCCACACATGTAATAAATACTCTTATCCACAGACACCCGAGGATGTCCCAAGGAAGTAGATTCTAGCCTGATCCACACACTGCAGGCTGGGAAAGTGGGGACTACGGGAGAGACACAATGACATAGGACACACAAGTGCGCAAAGAAACACAGAACGTAAGGTCTGAATTCAGCTCTGCCTCCTGAAGCTTCAGACACTAGTTCCATTTCCAGAGAGTGGTGGCTATGGCCTTTTTGGCTCATTGTGTCCAGTTAAGGAGATGACATGGGGGAGAAAGCTAAGGAGTCAACTGCCAAGAAGGGGCTCTGGATAGGTCTGACTGAACACATGGTCCCAGGGATTAGAATCTTGAAAGAGTGACCTCACTTCCTCTGTGATAGGCCCCAACTGAACTTAGAACTCTGGTAACCGGGCACCCAGATTCAAAAGACAACCTGCTCTCCAGCTCACTTGAGTGGAGACGTTCGAGAGAACAGGATGTTCTCTTGCTGCCTTCCTCCCTTCAGGGTCTCTGGGCCCAGGCAAGCCCAGAGAGAGAGACTTTCAAATAATTGTAGACGTCGGCTCAGCCCGCTTTTCCGAGCCCTCTGGACATGTGGCAGGAGACACCAACAGGTAACACGAGGCAGCTCAGGGCAGCCCACTGGAGAGCAGGCAACAACTGTGATGTCACCTCAGCAGGCCCACACCTCTTGCCCCTCATTATGTGTGTCCCTGTGTGTGTGTTGGGGTGGGGGGCTGGTTGTCTATGTGTAGAGAAGGGGACAGAGGATGTGGGACACACCCTTCCTGGGCAGAAGGAAGCTGCCAGGTGTTGGAAGCCTGGCCCATCTTTCATGTTCACACCCCAGGTCATAGCAGGCGGGATGAGAAGCTGAGCACTGGGGACCAAGCTCAACTACCTCGATGTTAATCACGAGCTCTAGAGTTTCATCCGGCTACGTCCTTGCTCGATGTCTTTTCAGCTGCCCCTCTTTGCCTCAACTGGAGAGCAGGATTTCTAATGCGGGTGGCCCCTTGTGGCAATGTCCCGGGAGGACACTAATGTCTCTTGACCCCATGTCTATGGGGCACTGCATTTTCAGAGCTGCACCCAGGAGGTCATCGAAGAGCTGGTCTGGGACTTCAACTACAACGCCCTAGACAAGTGGCAGGTGCACCAGGCCACCCAGGATCAGTGCCGCTCTGAGGTGAGAATGGGAAGAGGGTTCCACGCACCCAGGGCCCCCACACAAATATGGGGACAAACCTGGGGCCCTCCCATGGTGTTTCCACATGAGTGCCCCGCAGGCCCAACCACAAAGTCATCCCAGTATCCACACCTCCACCACCAGCTGTGGGAGAAGGTAGGAAGACACTCTTCACATAGGTGGGAATGGTAGAGAATAGTGTTCATGTTTTTTGCAGTTTGGGGCGTGGGTTATTCTGTTTCATTCTGTTTTGTGTGACTTTTCCCACAGCCATGAGTGTCTTTGCATTTTGCTACTGTTTTGAGTATTTTCTTGACTCACCCCAGCCATCCTGTGTAGAACCCAGCTCCACTGTCCTTGGAGAACGTGTCCAAGGCCTTATGAATCCTCACCCCACACAGGGTGATTGAACATAAAAGGAACGGTGGGATGAAGCCATTCTATATGTTCCTCTGTAACGTATCACCTCTCAGAACACATCGACTCATTGTATGTCCCCCGGGTCACAAGCTGTGTCCTCATATGTCTTTTTGGACCTCCGTATGGGAGGTTGTCTGCCACCGTGATTCAGCCTTTCAAGCACGGATTGGGTGCAAGGCCTCTGATGCCTCCTGGCCCAGGTAGTGGACTCTGTCTTTTCAGAGTTCAATCCAGGCCATCTTTGAGGAGCTGCTTGCTCCAAAGGCTCAGCTACTCCATCTCCCTTGACAAGCAGCAGGTGCCTCGGCCCACAACAGCATCCAATGCTGGTCTGGGGTGAGAACAGGTCCAGATTGATGTCCAATCTCAGGACCCACAGATGATCACGGCAAGGCCAGAACCCACACTAGAAACAACCGGCTCCCCTGGGGCCTGCCGAGGAAGGTGGATTTCCCCTGAACCTTTCTCCCCACCTTAGGAACAGAGCAGGCCGCAGCAGCCTAGGGAAATGCCATGCATTCCATGCTCTGGACAGTTCTCAGGCCCAACGTCTATGATCTCGAGCAGCGTTGGAGATGCTAAGCCTCTGCTTTCTCCTGTCTGCAGTAGGGATGTTGACTGATGACTCAAAGGCATACAGTTCTTAATAAAGCCTATTCAGAGAGAGAAAGGCTGTGGTGGCTCAGCTAACAAGATGTGTTGAAGTGACCAATGCTTTCTCATTTCACCCCTAAAGGCAATTGTACTTTCAAGCCTAGAGCCTTTTTCTGGGTGGGCCCTCAAGTCCCTTTTCTTGCACAAGTTCCCGAAGGGATGGGACTCTCTGGTCTGAGCACCAGACCCTGATCATCCTGGTGGTTCGTGGTGTTGAAGCTGACTCCATTGCCCCCCACACCCCCCTTCTCTACCTGGTGGGAAAAGGAATCATCCCTGTCCCTGGATGAGGCCCAGACGATGCTGAGGCTCCGAGAAGGCACAATGGAGCGTTTCGTACAGTCCCTGGTGCCATCCTTCCCAGATGGGAGCATCTCAACCACCTCAACGATCTTCTGCATGTACGAGATGTTCACTTCAGCCACACAGGTCCTGGGCCAGCAGTTCAATCGGTGAGTGCCCACCCCATGCACAGCACAGGGTGAGCCTCCCATCTACTGGGTGTACATCTCGGGAATGGCCCTACCCCTCTCTGACCTTCCCTTTCCTCTTCTGAAAACTGGGGTGGTTAAGAGGATGAACCTCATACAGTTACTGTAGGAAATCATGGGAGGAAACATGGCACGGGCTACTCTGGTGCTTGGCTCTGTAGAAAGGGCTCCTGGACGTGCTGGGCATCTTCTTGCTTAATAGTTCTCTCTCTCTGGTCAAGAAGCTCTCAAGTGCAACCCTCACAGGCCGGTGGCCCTTCTGGGTTGACGAAAGGAAATGCAAAGCAGGCAGTTTCCCCATGTGCAAAGGACTTCTGAGATTCCATCTAGATGGTTCTGGTAGTTGTCCTTTGTGTGAGCAGCTCAGGGGCACACTGGGAGCAGGCAGACCAGCCCACGGGCCACTCAGGATTTGGAAAGTGCGGGCTGGGAAGTAGTCATTCAAGAATGTATATTAAGCACCTAGGAATGTGAATGGACAGAGGAGATACAGTGTCTGGGTCTCAGTTCTAGTCAGAGGGTCAGATAGGCACTCTGCACACCCTAAGCATGCATGTCCAATGGTTGTTAGATGTGATATCTTCGTAGCCTCCTCTAGCTTTGAAAGGATCCACCAAGAGCTGGATCATAGGACAGATGAAATGATCAAGTAAAACTGGGACAGGGGTTTGGGTCCAGAAGCAGGGCTGGCTGCCTCCACAGAGCAGGGTGGGGGACTACAGGGGTGGTGGCTGGGGAGGGATTTGCCGAACCAGGGATCTCACCGATCTCTTGATTTCCAGTGGGTGGGCTTCATCTGGGGGGCTTCATGTGAAGAAGCAAATGAGTCAAAGAAGGCTGTGGAGGGGGTCCCGGGCCCTCTGGGCGGCAGAGCACAGTCTGGGCTCAGTGGGTGCCTGAAACACCCATCCCTTTGACGGCCCCAACTTGCTCTGCCTGCCCCTCCCTGCTGACCACCCCAACCGGGGCCAAGAACCGAGGGTGTGCTGAGCCGACCACTCACAAATCTGCCTCCAACCTGAGCCTTGATACTGGTGTGCATGGAGGATAGAATAGACCAGGCCCATGGCCAGGTAGAGGAGAGGAGAAGTGGAAAAACCAGACTCATTCAGGTTTTCAGGAGGACCAGGCCTCCCAATACGAGGGCAGCTAGAGAGGGGTTGGAAGGGGGCTGGGGCCATCCTCTGGGACCCATACAGAAAGAACGGTGCTGTGGGAGTAGCATGTGCAATGCAAGGCCAGGCCTCTGACTCTGCTCCACATATGACTCTCCCCAGCACCCTGTCTCCCATCTTGGGTACCTGGCCTGACCAGAATTTGCAGGCTATCTATCAGTCCCTGGGCTGTGACCGTGTCGAGATCAAGGTGGCCTATGTGCATGGGGCCATGGTTCTGAAGTGGCATGCCTGGGACCTGACAAACCATGTCCCCCTTCTCCTGATGCAGCGGGAACTTCTGGCGCTCACTGAGGCAGAGGTGGAGGGTAAGGGGGATGGCAAGCTGGGAAGGCTAACTGGGATGCGGTTCATGGGCTGGGTATTCCTTTCAAGGCCATGGGGTCTGTCCTGGTTTTGCAAAGGCATCCGGAAAGTCAGTGATGTGGATGAACCTTTCTGTGTCTCCTGCCCCAGTGCCAGCTCCAGGGCTCCTTCCAGCGGCAGAGCCAGGAACAGGGCCTCCTATAGAGCTAGAGGCGACCCCAGCTCTGTGTCAACTGTCACCTGCGGTGTCAGAGCCAGCCTCCCCTCCGTCAGCTGTTCCAGAACTGCAACCCGTGCTCCCATCTTCTGCATGTGTGCCGGGTGCTGAGCAGCAGTCAGCTGGACCACCCTTTTTGCTAGAAAGTTTCACTCAGGCAACAGCCACAGAGCCCACCGCGGCCCCAGAGGCTTCCTGCCACCGCTGTGTCACCCCAAAGAACCAGCTGGGTGAGGAGAAGCCCGACCTCCTGGACTTCCCTCCCAGGCTGGTGGCAGAGCAGCTCACGTATATGGATGCGGTGAGCAGCTGGGCTCTCAGGGTGGGCCAGGGGCAGGCCTTCCTTCTGCTCTCACCTGCCCCACACCTGCCTTTCCCTGATGTGGACTCCTATGGTCTGGGACCAAATCTCAGCTCCACCACTTCCCAACCCTGTCAACCCATCAAGGTGCTTAGCCCCAAGCTTTCACTGTCCAGCTGCGGACTGTAGCGAGAGACCCTGATAAGCACTGATACGGAGGTACTAGGGAGAAGAAATGAGCCAGAATGGAGAGACCAATGGGCAGGCCCTGGTCCCGTGGGTGGAGGAGGGCAGCTCCCTGTGTTCAGTCAAGTCCATGGGTCACCCACTCATGTGCCTTGGAGGATGAGTACCCTCAGCGTTGATTAGGCATCTGATGTGTCCATGAGGACAGGGCAGACGGAAAAACGTGTGGTTGCAGCTCCCGTGTGAGAATGTGCATCTGAAAGGGGGGAAGGACCAGGGGGATGACCAGTTGGAGGGGAGGGGAAGAAGCCCCCTTGGGTTGGACCACCTTGCAGTGCCACCTGGAGCTGGGAGTTCCTGAGCATGATCAGGGTGCCAATGCCCTCCTTCCTTCCCTTGCTCTGTTTGCTCCTGGGTCATTGTGTACTGGGTTCCCTCAGGGAAAAACAGTGGAATGAAATCCACGGTCTCCACCCAGGCTCAGGCCAGATTCTCAGCTCCCTGAGGTCCAGCTCTGACCTGTGACCCCCACGTAGGACATGAGTCTTGCATGGGAAATGGCTGGGTGAACCAAGGTCCGCCTGTTCTCTAGGAGCTGTTCAAGAAGCTGCTGCCCCATCAGTGCCTGGGCTCCGTCTGGTCCAAGCGCAACAAGCCTGGCAATGAGCACCTGGCACCCACAGTCCGGGCCACTGTCGCCCAGTTCAACGGTGTGGCCAAGTGTGTCATCACCACCTGCCTTGGCAACCCAAGCATGACAGCCCGGGACAGGGCCATGGTGGTGGAGCACTGGATCAAGGTGGCCAAGGTATGCAACGGGAAGCCCAGCCGAGGTGCTCTCCTGAGTCTCGGGCACTGCTCTTCCCTTGATCAGGTCTCAGGGTGGAAGGCCCTGGTCTTTGCCCTAGGGACTGTGCAGTCCCTAGGCTCTTCCGTCCAGGGGCATGCTGACCTCGCCTTGCATGGCCCCATGCTGGGATGCTCCGTTTCTGCCTGGCTCCTTCCTTGGAGTGAGGTAAAATCTTCCTCCTCCTCTGGGCCTCACGTGTGCCCTTCGGCAGGTCCCTGGACAGCGGCTTCCTCCAGCAGGAGCACTTTCCCCTGAGGGGGACTGAAGCTTGAGAGCCAATCAGGTGCCGGCTCCCCAAGTGACAGCCCATTCTCTTCCCTCCCCAGGCCTGTCAAACCCTGAGGAACTACTCGTCCTTACGTGCCATCCTCTCGGCTCTGCAGAGTGTCTCCATTCACCGCCTCGAGAACACGTGGGGGAAGGTTTCCAGGTGAGTAGGCCTCTCTCCATGGAGGGACCAGGATGGACGAGGGAGCTCCCAGAGGCTTGTCCTCTTCCCCCTCAGGCAGCTTGGACCTTCTGGGAGGCGGCAAACCCCGACCACAGGACCTGGGCTGGTGGGTGCGTCTCTCAGCCTCCCTGGTGAGGAGGTCACCATGCCTCCCGCTTTAGAAATCAGTTTTGCCAAATGTCCCACACGGGGCTGAGCTGCATTAAATCTCTTCACGTGTTTCCTTGACAGCCACTAAGTTCTCTGCCCATTTGAACCCCAAATTGACCCAAACAGTGTTTCTCAATGAATATGGGAAGGGAGGCCCAGGACGAGCCACATGAGAGCTTCCTCCCATGTCCTACAAAGACCTTAGTGCTCAGAGGATCCCAGAAGAAACCCTCAACCAGGCAGGTTGACACTCTGGGGTTCTCAAAGAAAAGGCACTCGCACTCAACCCTGCCACATTATTCGTCCATTGATCGTGCCTCCCTTGCCTCTCTTCAGGAAGCCATTGAGGATCTTTCAAAAGCTGTGCAGCAAGGACACCGCACAGGGCAGGAACCTGCTCATCAAGGTAGCCTGGAAGGTGCAGGTCTGGAAAGAGAGGAGGGGTGGGAGGGAACAGGGTCCTGAGTGGATGAAGTCGGGAATGGTCTGAAGCATTCCTTGGGGAGGGGAAGCCTTTGTCATGAATGTGGCGACAGCCTAGGTGAGGATGCCGTTGGCGGCGAGGGGGCAAGCAGGTGGTGTCCAAGCAGACTCCCTAGCCTAGACACCCTCTCTCTCTGTGTCGACAGCTGGTCCAGGTGGGGGCCTTTACAAACCTGGAGAGCCCAGAGGACAGACCTGTGCTCAGTGATGGGGTTGGGCTGGGTTGAGGGCCACAACAATGATGAGAGTAATAGGACCCTGAGTCCTCAGGAGACCATGGGAGATAGGTGGAGTTGTCACGTTTCCCGATGAGAAAACAGGCTCGGGGAGGCCAGGCTGCAAGCTCAAGGTCACACATGGAGTGAACGTTGGAGTGAGATTGTTCTGGAATCACTCACGGCCTGCTCCTGGATAATGGGGCCTCAGGATCAGTATGAGTTAGGTCAGATGTCTAGGTTGTGAAGTCCAAGATGGTGGGGGCAAGTGGCCTGAGGGTATGATGGTCTCAAGGAACTTGTCCTTGGCCCTGCAGGAGCGACCATCCAATAGATTTGCCACCCTGGTGATGGCCCTCCGGGGAGCCCAGAAGAGGATGCAGAAGAAGGTGAGTGTGCCTGAGGCCCAGGGCCTCCAAAGTCAGAGGAGGAGGAGGGCTCCTCCCTGAGGGCTGGAAGCCTCCCAAAAAGGAAAGATCAGGAAGGGGGGGGCCTTCCCACTCCAGCTGCGGCTTCTGGGGCCACAGCTTCTACAATTCTTATTTCAAAAGGACCAGGAGGAGGGTCCAGAGTGGTCCATAGAGAATGGGTTTTGCGGGTGGGGAGGGACCGACCTAGTGCTCCATTCCCTGGCATTTTTGAAAAGCAGGCCCTGAAGGTGATGAGGAGGAGTCTGATGTTCTGGGGGGGGAGGGGAAAGGGAACCCGTGGGGGGAGGCTGCTAAGGGTCCTAGGCTGCTCCACGTGAGCCCCTGGGGTGGGCTAGGAGGCTGGAGCATTTTCAGTGGAGGGTCCCTGTGGACACCAGAGAGCAGGGACTCATCCTAACCCTCCCCCTCATGACACAGGGTGTCGTGCCTTTCCTTGGCACTTTCCTCACCGAGCTGGTGATGTTAGATACCGCCATGGAGGACTATCTGGAGGTGGGTGAGCCTGAGGATTGTGGGGGAGGGACCAGAATCCGGAGGTTTGGGAGCAGAACGCCCCTGTACTGAGCCCTGAGCTCTCAGGACTCGGCAAACCTCCCGTCATGACAGCCTCACGGCTACCCTGTGAGCCTGGGGGCTGTTGCCCATCTCAGGGATGAGCGAGGTGAGGCTGCAGTTAGGCCACGGCTCCCGGTGCCGAAGACTGGTGAAGCAGCAGAGCTTCCTGAAGGCAAAGCTGCGTGAGGTCTGTCTGAGTGGACCTCAGCCTCCCCCGGTGAGTTTGCCCGTGGGGGGAGAATGAAGTCAGGACCCTCCACATCAGCAAGCACCTCAGTAGCCGCAGCAGCCCCTTCCTGCCTGAGGCTTCGGCCTCCCCTACTGTCTTCCGAGAGGGTGGTGCTGCAGGGTCCCGACCTGTAGCCAGTCCATCTGCCCCATGTCCTCCTTTCTCTGGACCCCAGAGCCTGGCCTAGATCCCAGGCCCACTATCTGTGTATGCACGGCCCCCTCATGGGTCCTGGCCATGGTGCAGCATGAGAAGGGATGGGAATCAAGTGCTCCTAAGAACCAGGGGCCTCATTCTGATGGACTTTGTCTGCATTCCAGGGGAATGAGATCAACCACCAAAAAAGAAATAAGGTGAGCATATGTGGCGCTTCCCGCAGGGAAGGGTAGGGAGTGGGCCTCAGAGATGTCCCTGGGAAGAACATTGCTTGGCTCCATCCCCTCCACCTCACATTTCCTGGGATCCCTTGAGAAGAAAGCAGTGCAAGTCCCATCCCGTTAGGAGATGGGGACAGAGCATGGCATCCAGGAGGACTTCCCGGAGGAGGGGCTACTGATACTCACCTCTGAGAACAGGTGGAGACCGGATGAATCTGCAGGGAGGAGGATGGCCATGTGTGCCAGGACCTGGGATGGGTGCCCGGTCCCGGTGCTCAACCCTCACCAGACCCTGCAGCTCCCCGCCCCCCCCCCCCCAGGCTCCCTATACATCCTGTGCTTCTCTCTCTGCTCAGGAATATCAAGTCATGACGGACATCATGCTGCTCCAGGTGGCTGCCGAGAATTACACCCTAGAGCCCGAGGATCCTTTTTGGGCCTGGTTCCAGGCTATGGAGCCGCTCAGCGAGGCTGAGAGGTGAGGCCCATCAGGAGCTGGGTCGGTGAGGTTCAGGGTGGACTCTTTCTGCTGGCCACTCCTGGGATCCTCCTTCCCTGGGCAGCCTCAGGCCTTGTTGCCGGGGCGCCAGACTCCAGCTGTGGGCAAACACTGGCAGGGACTCTTGAATGGAAGCTCCTGGGCAACTCACAGGTGTCCCTCTGTCCTTAGCTACACCCTGTCCTGCCAGCTGGAGCCCCGGTCCTAGCTGGTCAGCAGCACTCAAGAAGGAGAAGAACTGGCCGCAGTCAACCTCAGGACTGAGCAAGTGTCCAGTGGCCCTGCAGGGATTCCTCAGCAGCTGCATCCTTGTGCCCATTGTCTCCACACCCCTTCCCCCCATCTATTTCCTTATGTAGGGGGCACCATTTAGTTGTTTTAAATAGTACCGTGATAGATTTGCATGTTAGGAGATTAAAGCCCTTGTTTTGTTTTAGAGCCCATGTGTGTGGTTTGGGTCTTTTACTTCCTGCAGTAATGGAAAACTTGCACAGACTCTCATATTCGTTCCTGACCTAGGAAATCCCCCAGAGTCATCAGCTACTGTACGTGGGAGGAAGGAGAAGTGCCAGCCCTTCTCCCTAGCCACTGGAGGGCACCCCCAAATCCCCCTTACTCAGAGCACGGGTCCATTTCAGTCAATGAATTTGGGCAAACAGCAGAGACAGCCCCTCAGAACTCCTGAGATTTAGAGGTTGCAGGGACTTTCCCAGGAATAGCAACAACCACTGAAAGTGGGAGTCCTTAAGACTTGTACGCCCCAGAACTCCTTCCTGCCCCAGGACTGGGGTTGCCTTTCTCCGCTCTAAGGCCAGGAAGACTGTGTCCTGCTTCTTCCGTTGAGATGCTTTTTTGGTTTTGTGTTTGGTTTTGTATTGCCCCCGTATTTGGAACTTGTCGTATTGTAGTTCAATCTCTGGAACTGCATCAGCACCTAGTGGGGAAAAACACGGAAGGAGATCAAATCCTGCGTGTGAAGGGGACAAAGCCAGAGGAAGATAATTTGCAGATGGACTCAGGGCAGGCAGGACTTTCCAGCCTCAGTCTCCCCGTTGGCCGTTTACCAAGTTTGTAATCTTTCTGGGATTCTTGTCAGTGATCTCTGGATTCCCTTTCCTGCTTGTTTTGTGTGTTGGGAAAAGATGGGAGGGGTACCTTAAAGGGCACACCTGAGCCTGGTTCCATGAACATCTATGCTGACCTAGGAGCCAGGATTTCCAGCCTTCGTGCATCTCCTTATGCAGTTCTTCTGAAGCAGCAGTTCCCTCCAGGCCCCAGGCTCTGTGTCCGATCCATGGTAGCCACTGTTCCCTGGCTGGCATCTGGTGGATCAGGGATGGGTTCTCTCTTGCCAGGATAATGGGTCATATCGTTTTTTTTTTTTAAGTTTTTTAAAACTTATTGGACAGAGAGCGATAGTAAGAGATTGAACAGAAGCAGGGGAGTGTGAGAGGGAGAAGCAGGTTTCTGTTGGAGCAGGGAGTCTGATGCAGTCCTGCATTCCAGGACCCTGTGATCATGACCTGAGTCGAAGGCAGAAACTTAAAGGCAGAGCCACGATGGTGCCCCATGGCCCATATCCTTGACCAGAGAAACCCACCCTCTCCTTGGTGGTCAAGGGGACTTTTAGGTCCATGTTGTTCTGAAGTCCATGTCTCAAACATTCTCTAGTTTACACACTTAGTCTCAGTTTCCACTCTTACACCAATTTGTCCAAAATTGGGTACTCAGCTTGAGCCCCCAGACCTACTGAGTCCCCTGCACATTGAAAGTGAGGAGATGAGAAGCATCTAGCATGCACGTGGTTGCCAAAACAAAGCAGAGGTAGGAATACTTCTATCAGACAAAACAGAATGAAAAAAAAAAAAAAGAGTAGTAAGACACAAAGAAGGACACTGTGTCATAATCATGGAGACAATGCAACAAGAAGATAGAACAATTTTAAATATTTAGACACCCATCATAGGAGGACTCAAATACTTTTATAAAATAGTTAATAAGCGGTGCCTGGGTGCCACAGCGGTTAAGCGTCTGCCTTCGGCTCAGGGCGTGATCCCGCCGTTATGGGATCGAGCCCCACATCAGGCTCTTCCGCTATGAGCCTGCTTCTTCCTTCCCACTCCCCCTGCTTGTGTTCCCTCTCTCACTGGCTGTCTCTATCTCTGTCGAATAAATAAAATCTAAAAAAAAAAAAATAGTTAATAAAAAACAGCAGGCAACTAATTGACTGTAATGCAATACAGTAGGGGTTCTAACACCCCACTTCTATTAATGTGGACTTGATCCAAAATGAAAATCAACAAGGAAACAGTGGCTTTGGGTGATGCACTGCTTTTAACAGACGCATGCAGAGCATCCCGTCCTAAAACAGCAGAACACTCATTCCGTTTGCGTGCACATGAAACGTCCTCCAGAACAGATCACTATTAGGCCACAGAACAAGTCTCCACTAATTAAAAAGATGGAAATCATAGCATGCATCTTTTCTGACCACAATGCTATGGACTAGAAATCAACCACAAGAAAACACCAGGGAAGACCATGAATACATGGAGGTCAAAGAACATTCTCCCAAACGATTAGTGATTCAAGCAGGAATTCTAAGATGAAGTAAAAATTAAATGGAAGTAAAGAACAACGATAAGACATGGGTCCCAAAACTTTGGGATACAACAAAAGTGAATCTTAGAGGACGGGTTACAGCAATACAGAAGCAAGAACAATCTCCCATCCCATCACCTGACACAAAGGGATCTAGCATAAGAACAGCAGAGAGCTCTAGAGCAGGGGATCAGCCTTGGCGCGTTGGAGCTCTTGCTGTTGGGCCCATGCATAGCTTCTGTCCTTGCTCAATTTCCCGGCAAGGATGGTGTTCTTTCCCTTCTTCCAGAAAAATTCCCATCAGGGCCACTGGAGAATCAACCCTTTATGGAATTCTAGAATGCTAGAAACTGCCAAAAAGGCCCAGGAAACAACCATGCCTTCCCCATTTGGTATACCAAGGTGCTGATTAGCTTTCTCTTTGGGGAACATTCAACAGTGGTTTTTTGAGACATCATCTTAGGCCCGGATCCCCTGAGGATCTCATGAAAATACAGATTCTGATTCAGTAACACTGGGAGGGACCTGAGACTCTGCATTTCCAACATACTCCCAGCAGATGCCGAGGCTGCTTGTCCACGGACCACACTGAGAACAAGGAGCCAGCGGGCCATTCGACAAAAGTTATCTGTTTCACCAGTGAAAACAGAATTTTCAGCAACAGTTTGGCTACAATGAGGAGGCCTTTTTATTGTCAGGAAGATAAACAGCCAGGGCAGGTCTTTGTCCACATCGGCAGGCCTCTCCTGCTCTTCTCTTCCGGGGTATATGGAGGCAGGATGGAAGGAGGTCAATAGTTTATGAGCTTCTTTAGTTCAGTGGGTTTCCTTCCTGTGCCCTCCCGTATCTCTGCGATGTGTGCAGAGCACATAGTCCTTTCAAGAGGGGTGGCCGAGGCTGAAAGGGGGTAAGGTGGGAGCCTGAGCTCCTGAGTCAGCCCTGACACGTGGGCAGAGGCAGGCGCTAGGGGCCACTCTGTGTGTGGTGCACGGGCTCACTTGGAAATCCGCTAAGTGGGGCAGATGAGCCTGAGAGGTGTGGCATAAGACACTGCTATAAACTACACTGATTTCCCAAAGGATTTTGCAAGTGCTCACAAAAGTTTGAACCTGAGCCCTGTGAGTCCTTTAGGAACAGGGAGATTATGGTCAGGCTTTGCCACAGCCTAAGGGTGAGAACAACAGGGCCTTTGTGGAGTGAGGCATTCATATTGAAGATAAAATATTAGCTGGGTGGTCCGGGATAATGAAGGCATTTATTACCCCGGCCAAGCACAGGTATGTCAGCCTGATCCTCAGACTGCCTGTGCAGAGTCTGGGTTCATGAGGTCTCCAGAGGGGTGAGGCTGGCCACGTAAAGAGTTGGGATAAAGGCACCAATGACCAAAGCGGCTCAGGAGGACGAAAGAGTTGTGACCTGGGGATACAATGGAAGGATGGAATACCATTGCCCTGAAACTGAGACCGGTTTCCAAGAGTGTCCTTATAAACTCTGAACGACAGAGAAAATGGTCTCAATCCAGCCTCACAGGGAAAACACGTACCAGAAAAACAATGGACATCTATGAAGGGTTTAGGAAGCCAGGTGTCCCAGTGACCTGAGCACAGGCCCACAGTTGGCATGTGGGAGGACAAACCACTGGGTTGGCCATGACCTGAAAGTGACCTTGGAGCAGCCCATTGCCTTTCATTTTCCTCGTCTGCTGGGGACAGAGGTTGACTCTAGGTTCCGGAGTTGGCAGGCCTACAGCAGAAGGCAGATCAAAGTACATACTTACTCCATTCCATTCTGTTTACAAAAGATAATTTGGGGGCCCCTGGGTGGCTCAGTCAGTTAAGCGTCTGCCTTCAGCTCAGATCATGATCCCAGGTGCCTGGAGTCAAGTTGCACGTCAGGCTCCCTGCTCAGCAGAGTCTGCTTTTCCCTCTCCCTCTGGCCCTGCTCGTGCTCGCGCTCTCTCTCTTAAATCAATAAATAATGAAAAAATATTTTTACAGAAAGACAATTTGGAAGCCTTGGTGGAATACCTCTCTAAGAATGCCAGTTAAGGAGTAGAATTTTCCAGAATAGGAGTACCAAATGGGCCAGGTACCACACCCCCTTATCAGCTCTAGGGGAAAATTTTTTTAAATTTTTTTATTATGTTATGTTATTCCCCATACAGTACATCATTAGTTTCTGATGTAGTGTTCCATGATTCATTGTTTGCCTATAACACCCAGTGCTCCATGCAATACGTGCCCTCCTTAATACCCAGCCCCGGCCTAGCCCAATCCCCCACCGCCTCCCCTCTGAAACCCTCAGTTTGTTTCCCAGAGTCCATAGGGGAAGACGTTTTTAAACAAACACAATTTGATGAGTTTTGACACATGTATATACCCATGATAATGAACATAGTCATCATTCTCAAAAAATTCCCTGATGCCCTTACAATCCTTCCCTTCCCCAACCGTCCCGTCACCAGGTAATCACTGGTCTACTTTCTGTCTGTCTGTCTATTTTTATGCAAGGGTGCTCTTTATTTTTTTATTTAAATCCAATTAATTAACATATAATGTATTATTTGTTTCAGAGGTAGAGGCCAGTGATTCATCAGTCTCATATAATACACAGTGCTCATTACATCACGTGCCCTCCTTAATGCCCAGCACCCGGTTACCCCATCCCCCACCACCTCCCCTCCAGCAACCCTCAGTTTGTTTCCTATGATTAAGAGCCTCTTATGGCCTGTCTCCCTCTCTCTCATCTTGTTGTATTTTTCCTCTCTTCCCCATGATCCTCTGTTTTGTTTCTTTAATTCCACGTATGCATGAGATCATATGATAATTGTCTTTCTCTGATTAATTTATTTTGCTTAGCGTAATCCCTCCAGTTCCATCTACATCATTGCAAATGGCAAGATTTCATTGTTTTGATGGCTGAGTAGTATTCCATTATACATACCACGTATATACATTCCATTCCATATATACCACATCTTCTTTATCCATTCATCTGTCAATGGACATCTGGGCTCTTTCCATAGTTTGGCTGGTGTGGACATTGCTGCTATAAACATTGGGATGCAGGTGCCCCTTCGGGTCACTATATTTGTATCTTTGGGATAAATACCTAGTAGTGCAATTGCTGGGTCATAGGGAAGTTCTGTTTTTAACTTTTTGAGGAACCTCCAAATTCTTCTCCAGAATTAGATACCAGTTTCCATTCCCGCCAACAGGGCAAGAGGGTTCCCCTTTCTCCTCATCCTTGCCAACATCTGTCATTTCTTGACTTGTTAACGAGGTGGTATCTCATTATGATTTTGATTTGTATTTCCCAAGTGATATTTAACATTTTTCATGTGTCTGTTGTCCATTTGTATGTTTTCTTTGGAGAATGTCTATTCGTGTCTTCTGCCCATTTCTTGCTTGGATTATTTATTCTTTGGGTGTTGAATTTGAGAAGTTCTTTATAGATTTTGGATATTAGCCCTTTATCTGATTAAGACATTTGCAAATATCTTCTCCCATTCCGTGGGCTGCCTCTTAGTTTTTTTGACTGTTTCCTTGGCTGTGCAGAAGCTTTTTATCTTGATGAAGTCCCACAAGTTCATTTTTTCTTTTGTTTCCCTTGCCTTTGGAGATGTGTCATGAAAAAGGTTGCTGTCCTAGAGGTTGCTGCCTATGCTCTCCTCTAGGATTCTGATGGATTCCTGTCTCACACTTAGGTCTTTCATCCATTTGGAGTTTATCTTTGTGTATGGTGTGAGAGAGTGGTCAAGTTTCATTCTTTTGCATGTAGCTGTCCAATTTTCCCAACACCATTTGTTGAAGAGAGCGTCTTTTTTCCATTGGGTATTCAGTCCTGCTTTGTGGAAGATAAATTGACCATAGAGTCGAGGGTCCACTTCTGGATTCTCTGTTCTGTTCCATTGATCTATGTGTCTGTTTTTGTGCCGGTACCATACTGTCTTGATGATTACAGCTTTGTAATATAGCTTGAAGTCTGGAATCATGATGCCTCCAGCTTTGGATTTCTTTTGCAATATTACTTTTGCTATTTGGGGTCTTTTCTGGTTCCATACAAGTTTTAGGATTGTTTGCTCTGGGTCTATGGAAAATGCTGATGGTATTTTGATAGGGATTGTGTTGAATGTGTAGATTGCTTTGGGTAACATAGACATTTTAACAATATTTGTTCTTCCAATCCATGAGCATGGAATGTTTTTCCATTTCTTTGTGTCTTCCTCGATTTCTTTCATAAGGTTCTATAATTTTCAGAGTACAGACCATTTACCTCTTTGGTTCTGTTTATTCCTAGGTAATTTAATGGGTTTTTTGGGCAACTGTAAATGGGATCGATGCCTTCTCTTTCATCTGCCTCATTCTTAGTGTATCAAAATGCAACTGACTTCTGTGCACTGATTTCATATCCTGCCACTTTGCTGAATTCCTGTATGAGTCCTAGCAATTTTTGGGTGGAGTCTTTGGGACTTTCTCCATAGAGTACCTTGTTTGACTTCTTCTTTGCCAGTTTGGATGTCTTTTCTTTCTGTTGTCTGATTGCTGAGGCGAGGACTTCCAGTACTATGTGGAACAACAGCAGTGAGAGTGGACAGCCTTGTCATGTTCCTGACCTTACGGGAAAAGCTCTCAGATTTTCACCATTGAGGATGATATTTGCCATGGGTTTTTCATATGTGGCTTTTATGATGCTGAGGCATGTTCCCTCTATCCCTACACAGCAGAGAGTTTTTATCAAGAAAAGATTTTGTATTTTCTTAAATGCTTTTTCTGCATCAATTGAGAGGATCGTATGGTTCTTGACCTTTCTTTTATTAATGTGGTGTATCACATTGATTGATTTGCAGATGTTGAACCATCCTTGCAGCCCAGGAACAAATCCTAAATGGTCACGGTGAATTATCCTTTTAATGTACTGTTGGATCCTATTAGCTAGTATCTTGGTGAGAATTTTTGCATCGATGTTCATCAGGAATATTGGTCTGTAATTCTCCTTTTTGGTGGGGTCTTTGGTTTGGGGATCAATGTAGTGCTGGCCTCATAGAAAGAGTTTGGAAGTTTTCCTTCCATTTCTATTTTTTGAAACAGCTTCAGGAGAATAAGTTATTAATGCTTCTTTATATGTTTGGTTTCCGCTGGTAGGCCATCTGGTCCTGGACTCTTGTTTGTTGGGAGATTCTTAATTACTGCTTCAATTTCTTTGCTGATTATGGGTCTGTTCAGGTTTTCTATTTCTTCCTGTTTCAGTTTTGGTAGTTTATATGTTTCTGGGAATGCATCCATTTCTTCCAGATTGCCAAGTTTGTTGGCACATAATTGCTCATAATATGTTCTTATAATTGTTTGTATTTCTTCAGTGTTGGTTGTGATCTCTCCTCTTTCGTTTGTGATTTTGAGTCCTTTCTCTTTTCTTTTGGATAAGTCTGGCTAGGGTTTATCAATCTTATTCTTTCAAAGCATGAGCTCCTAGTTTTGTTGATCTGTTCTACTGTTCTTTTGATTTCTATATCATTGATTTCTGTTCTAATCTTTGTTATTTCTCTTCTCCTGCTGGCTTTAGGCTTTATTTGCTGGGTTTTTTCCCCATCTCCTTTAGGAGTAAGGTTAGGATGTGTATTTGAGAATTTTCTTGTTTCTTGAGAAAGATTGGTATTGCTATATACTTCCCTCTTAGGACTACCTTTGCTGCATTCCAAAGGTTCTGAACTGTCGTGTTTTCATTTTCATTTGCTTCCATTTTTTTTTTTAATTCTTTAATTTTCTGCTTGGCGCCTTCATTCTTCAGTAAGATGTTCTTTAAGCTGGGGCGCCTGGGTGGCACAGCGGTTAAGCATCTGCCTTCAGCTCAGGGCGTGATCCCGGCGTTATGGGATCGAGCCCCACATCAGGCTCCTCCGCTATGAGCCTGCTTCTTCCTCTCCCACTCCCCCTGCTTGTGTTCCCTCTCTCGCTGGCTGTCTCTGTCTCTGTCGAATAAATAAATAAAATCTTAAAAAAAAAAAAGATGTTCTTTAAGCTCCATGTATTTGTGGTCTTCCAAATTTTTTCTTATGGTTGACTTTAAGTTTTACAGCATTGTGGGGACACCTGGGTGGCACAGCTGTTAAGCGTCTGCCTTCGGCTCAGGACGTGATCCCGGCGTTATGGGATCGAGCCCCACATCAGGCTCCTCCACTATGAGCCTGCTTCTTCCTCTCCCACTCCCCCTGCTTGTGTTCCCTCTCTCGCTGGCTGTCTCTGTCTCTGTCGAATAAATAAATAAAATCTTAAAAAAAAAAAAAGTTTTACATTATTGTGGTCTGAAAATATGTAGGGAACCATCCCAGTCTTTTGGTACCTGTTGAGACCTGATTTGTGACCCAGTATGTGATCTATTCTGGAGAATGTTCCATGTGCACTTGAGAAGAATGTGCATTCTGCTCCTTTAGGATGAAGTGCTCTGAATATATCTCTAAAGTCCATCTGGTCCAGTGTGTCATCCAAAGCCCTTGTTTTTTGATGCAAAGAGTGAGATCTTGTTGATTGTTGATCTTCTGCTTAGATCATCTGTCCATTGCTCTTTGCAAACTGAAGGGTAAGAAATCAGAGAAAGACAAACCTTATGAGACTCTTGACTCTGGGAAACAACCTGAGGGTTGCGGAAGGGGAGTTGGATGGGCGGATGGGGTAACTGGGTGATGGGCATTAAGGAGGGCACGTGATGTAATGAGCACTGGGTATTATATGCAACTGATGAATCACTAAACTTCACCTCTGAAACATATACTATACATTAATTTTTTTTAAAAAAAAGCAGGTAGATAGAGCAATGGAACAGAAGAGAGAGCCCCCAAATAAATTCACACATACATGGATAAATGATCTTTGATGAGGGTGCCAAGAGTACACAATGAGGAAAGGATAGTCTCTTTAACAATCAACAGAATGAAAAGGCAGTCTATAGAATGGGAGAATCCAATTGCAAACCTTGTATCAGAAAAGAGACTAGGGGCCCTGGGTGGCTCAGCTGATTAAGCATCCAACTCTTGATTTCAGCTTAGGGCATGATCTCAGGGTTATGAGTTCAAGCCCTGCTTTGGGCTCCATACTCATTTTGGATTCTGCTTGAGATTCTCTACCTTGTCCTCTGCCCCACCTACTACTTGCTCACTCTCTCTCTAAAAAATAAAATCTTTAAAAAATAAAAAAGAGGCTAATATCCAAAATATATAAGAAACTGCTACTAATCATTAAAATAAAAGTGTTTAATCCAGGGGCGCCTGAATAACTCAGTTGGTTAAGCATCTGCTTTCTGCTCAGGTGATGATCCCGGAGTCTTGGAATCAAGTCCCACATCAGGCTCCCTGCTCAGCAGAGTCTGCTTCTCCCTCTGACCCTCCCTCCTCTTGTGCTTTCTCTCGCTCTCTCAAAATAAATGAATCTTTTAAGAAAGTGTTTCACCCAACATAAAAATGGGCTAAATATTTCAATAGACATTTTTCCAATGAAGAAATACAAATGGCTGACAGACATATGAAAAGCAGCTCAGCATCATTAATCATCAGAGAAATCCAAATCAAAGGACAATATCATGTCACCTGTTAGGATGGTTTATATATATGTTGGTAAGAAAATGGAAATTTGAACATTCATATACTGTTAGTGAGAATGTAAAATGGTACAGCCATTATGGAAAACAGTACTGAGTTTCCTCAGATAATTGCAAATAGAACCACCATATGATCCAGTAATCACATATCTAGGGATACATCCAAAGGAAATGAAATCAGTAGATGACCCTAGTATTTGTTATGATAGTCACCAACTCCTGTGTCGTGTTGAATTCAGAGGAAATAATTTTATCTTCCATCACTATTATGTTAACTATAAACTGTAAGTGTCCTTCATCAAGTTGACAAAGTCTTTCTTAATTCTTATTTTGCTGAGAGTTTTTAAAATCTTGAATGTATGTTGAATTGTCCTAAGTGCTTTTTCTGTATCTGCTGAAATGATCAAGATTCTTCTTCTTCAGTCCATTGACTTGGGAATTACTGTATCAGTTTCCCATTGCTGTAACCAATTACCACAAATGTATTGCCTTCAAACCTCATAAATATAGTGTCTTACACTTCTGCAGGTTAGAGTCTCATATGGGCCTCACTGGACTAAAATAAATACGTCTGTAGGGTGTTCCTTTTTGGAGGCGCTGGGAGAGAATCTGGTTCCTGGCTTTTTCTAGCTTCTAGAGGTTGTCTACACTCCCTGCTTAGTTGCCCCTTCCACCTCTAATGCCAGCAATAGCTGACTGACTGCCCCACATCCTAGTGGACTCTTCTGCTGCACTTCCACTTTTAATGACCTTGTGACCACTTGGATAATCCAGGATCATCTCCTGATTTTAATGTGAGCTGATTGGCAACCTAATTCCATCTGCAACTTTAATTCCCCTTCCCCATGTAAGGCAACATGCGGGCAGATTCCAAGGATTAGAACATGGACATTTGTGGGGGGCATCATTCTGCTAGAGATGGTACCCAGGGCTGAGTGTCAAGGAGCAGGGACATATATGAATGCAGGAGCCCATCTCCCCATGGTGCCTAGGGAGAGAATAAGAGGGACTTAGGGTTGCCCCTTTCTGGAATCTCAGGGAGCAGAGCTCTTGAGCATCTATACACGACCTGTGCCCCTCTCATTGTGCTCCTCACTTTCTGCACAGATGAGAGCTGAACTTTTCTGGGTGGAAGATTTGTGGGGGGCCCCTCATTCAGCTCTGGTCCACTCCCTCATTCACCCAACTCACTGTTCTACTTGTCCCTCCCCCATGCCAGGGTCTGTGGTCCAGGTGGGGTTGACTCAGCCACCCTCAGTGTCCAAGGGCCAAGGAGAGATGGCCACCAACACGTGCACTAGGGGAGCAGCTCAGCTTCAGCAACACCTGGGCTTTGTTGCCAAACTCCTGACCCCCAGATTTGCAATTGCCTCTCAGAAGAGCTTCCTGGGCTCCAGGTCAGGCAGCCAGGCTTCTTGATCTCTGGGCTTCAGCCTGGAAAAGAGGCTGATTATTACTGCTTAGTGTGGGACAGCAGCTTGATGCCTACATTGTCCTCAAGGCCCACAGGGAAGTGAGATAAAAACCTGTTGGCTGTCTGTACCTTCTCACTGTCCAGAGTTATTGCTGTCATTTTGTGGGCAAGTGGCTGCTGCTGAGTTCTGGAGTAGTGTAATGGGGGCCGTCCTTTCTCCTCTGGTTCTCTGATACTGTGTGGTTGATGCACCCCCATTTCTAAGATCCTGGGTATGGTTTGCTGACCCAGCTGTCCACAATTTCTGGAGCTTTTGGTCAGATCACTCAGTCCTGCACTGGAAGTATTGGTGTGGATTATTATGTTAGTGACTGGAACCAGCTTTGCTCTGGGAAAAAAATGCAGAGTCCCTCTTCTTCCCTTGAAAGTTCTGCTTCCCTCCAATTTCCTGATACCATATGTGTACACCCAAACAACAGACCCAATCAACCCTTGGGTCCAGTATCAGGCAGAGGTTAACTGGCGTGTGCCAAAGAGGGCTGGGTGGTCCCTCCCATTCCTCAGAGTGGAGCACCCACAAGATGTGCTTAGCGCTCTCTCCCTCTCCTTGAGGCCTTCCCTATTTTGTCCCCCAATCAGGAATGATGGAGAGAGAGCAACACAGGATGAGGTGAAGGGGATCCCCCTGACTGCCACAGTGGAAAGTGGGTTGGTCTTGGCTGATCTGTCATGGTCTTTGGTCCTTCTGTTGTTCTTTTTTTTTTTTTTTTTTAAGATTTTATTTATTTATTTGACAGAGAGATAGGCAGTGAGAGAGGGAACACAAGCAGGGGGAGTGGGAGAGGAAGAAGCAGGCTCCCAGCAGAGGAGCCCAATGTGGGACTCGATCCCGGAACGCCGGGATCACGCCCTGAGCCGAAGGCAGACGCTTAACGACTGCGCTACCCAGGGGCCCCTTCTGCTGTTCTGAATCTGGAACAAGTTCTCTCTGAGGTTGGGTTCCCTCTGGATCCCCCTCTACAGTGATCTACAATGGAGGAAGAAGCTGTGGAGGTCACTTCACTGAGTACAAGGCTGTGGAAGAGGCTGCAGTCTTAAGAGGAGGCTCCTGGGCAGTGAAGAGACCCCACTCTGGGAGGAGGGGATAGTGGACAGGTGGATGGGCATGCAACTCTCTCTCCAAGGTCCCCTTCTGTATGTACATCTGGCCGTAACACAGCAGGAGGAGTTGTGGGCCTGCCTTGCCACAAACCCCTGGGGTACATCAGCTGTGGGAGGCCATCAAGGGGAGGGGAAGGATCTGCATGACTTCCCTGTCCTCCCTTTGAGTGGGGCCAGTAGGTAAAATCAACTTTGGGCCCCGCGGGAAGCAGAACTCGAAGGGTCTTTCCATCACAGCCTCGTCCTCTTTCCTCCCCACTCCTCTCACTCTCTGCTCAGGTGATTTGTTGACAGTGGATCAGGGGAGGCCCTGCCACTTCCTTCTTATAGACATCATATGACCTCAGACTCACCATCCCTGTGTCTCTTTCCATTTCAGGGCCCTGGGCACAGTCTACACCGTCTCGGGAATCTCAGTGTCGGGGTCTCCTGGACAGAGAGGTGCTGTGTCTCGCACTGGGCTCGCAGTGCGTCATTGGACTTTGGCACAGGATGAATGCTGTCCTCAAAACTGTGACCCTCTGAAGCCCCCGCACTTAGCTTCCTCTGGTATTCTGGTGATGCATGCTGCTTCAGTTAGTTGTGAAAAGTCCTATTCAACGGAAAACTGAGTATATTTAGAATGATGTGTTCATTGAATAGATCGATGTAAGAAGTGACCTCTAAGGATTCATGTGTGAGTTCTTTTCTCTAGGAAATTGTCTTGATGACTCATCCCATGTCTTCCGTGACTATAGGATTAACCATGCTTTTTTGCCTCAATTTGGACAAGTCACTTAACTCCTTTGCAGGTAGGCTGCATGCAGAGGTGACCAAACTTATTTTACAAGTTTGGACTAAATGAACAAATGCATTGACTGCTTAGGACATGTGGAAGACCCCTGAGGGTGGGTCTTTGGAAAAACCCTGAGAGACCGTGGTCAACCTGGCCGGGAGGGCAGGGACACCGCAGTGCTACTATGTATCCTACATCCTCTAGACTCCAGGAGAGACATCCAGCTGTAGCCACCCATGTTTTAAGAAAAAGTGGCAGGGAAAAAGACAAAATGTCAGACACAAAAGAAAGAACTGAGAAAATAATGCCCATAACATAGGATGACTGGGGTTGACTGTGACAATGGAGAGAGACAGCTGTGACAAGACAAGGATCTCAGAGCTGCAGAGAGGCGCATGCCTCTCTGAGTGATCATGATTTGCTCAGAGGACATGACCCAGTAATGTGAGACTAGGCTGTCAGTAGGCCACCAACCAACATTTAGTGAAGGGTAGCATGACAGATACATCCCAAGATCTTACATGAATACAACTTTTCTCTCTCCTCACAAATGCCCCCTTGAGGAATGACTGTTAGTCCTGTTTTCGACATGAGGAGACGTCTCCTAGAAATGTTTTTTGATCCTGCTGTGTGTCATGTGGTGTGAATGGCAGAGCGAGGCATGGTGCAGACCATGCAGATTCAGATCCTGCACCCTCCCCACTGCAACGTGTTGTCCTCACTGCACTGTCTCTGGAGAATCTCTGTCCCGTTCACCAGGTGCAAGGAGGTAAGTGCAGGATTACTGGTAAGAACTTCACATTCTCTCCCTCCATGGATCCTAATTATTCTTGGGAAGATATACATAAAATAACCACACAATAAAAAGTTCAACTAATAGGAGATCCCTGAAAAAGATGACCTGGGCACAGCTCTAGTCAGGGAGATTTTGGGAGGTTCTCTGGAAGAGGGGCTGACTGAACCCCTATCTGAGGAATGCATTCAGGGTAACTTGGGGTGCAGCCTGGGTAGTGGCTGGAGTGGGCAGTGGAGGAGGAGGTGATGCCTGCAGAAAGAACATCGTATGGATGGAATCAGGAGGCGATGAGGAAAGTTTGAGGACGAGGCGATGGGAGGTCAATGTGACTGGAGCTGTTTCGCAGTCAACAGACAACTCGTAACCAACCAAGCAAACCGCATGCTGCCTAGACACAGCTCAGTGCGGTCAACTCAAAGCCACAGTAATGCTGTCGTGAGGCTCAGACTTCCACTGTGACATGAGGCCCAGCGAGAAGCCGAGTCCTTCCCAACCCGTCTGCTGCACACACGTCAGTGTGATGTACGTGTCTGGAGTGGTCTCCAGGCAAACAGGATGATGAAAATCAGCTACTTCCTCTTGACTGCTCTAGCGAGGCCTTGGGCAATTTGGAGCAATTTTACATGTATTTTTTTAATTTTTTTTTAAAGATTTTATTTATTTGACAGAGAGAGAGACAGCGAGAGAGGGAACACAAGCAGGAGGAGTGGGAGAGGAAGAAGCAGGCCTCCCGCCAAGCAGGGAGCCCGATGCGGGGCTCGATCCCAGGCCCCTGGGATAATGACCTGAGCCGAAGGCAGACGCTTAACGACTGAGCCCCCCCGGTGCCTGTACATATATTTTAAAGATACAGTGTGGATTTAGAATGATAGGCAGTTTTACACCATATCTTGGAATCTCTGTATATCTTCATGTTTTCTTTCTATATAGTACAAGCCTTATCAAGATAAGTAAAATATACATGACCAAAGATAATTGATTTTATTCCCAAATAACTTTCTCTATGACTGTGAAGATGAATTAAGTAAACTTACAAGTTCAAGAAATCATACATATATTAAATATCCAAACTCTACCATTACAAAATTGTGCATATGATAAGCTTTAGTTTTTTTTAAGTTGGAGGAAGAATATAACAACAAAGCCCTGTTTAATGACCTAAATTCAACCTGAGGATCTGGTTGGTCACTATTATCCAGAGGTGCCACGTCATATTATTCAGTATACGATTTTAAGAAAATTCTTTTATTTTTTTAAAATTTAATTCCTTTTAAAGTGACGCTCTATTTTGAAGTTGAGTTTCATGTCTGTGACCTAACAGTGTGCACACAACTGCATGAGGAGTCTCTCTGAGACACAGTTTACGTTGAACTGTGATTCCTGCAAACACCTGAGGATAATCAGTCACGGACTGTGGCTTGAGTATGAGTATGATGTGGTGAGTGACTTTAGTGCAAATGGCAGCTTAAAGACCTCCAAAAATTCTCTCCTCAAAAAAAAATCAATGAGGAAACTGGCAAAAATTGCCACCAACATCTTAAGAACTCTGGAAATAAACTCAAACTTGCAGCAGTAGAGGGAATGTTGATACTGGTGGAAGAGGGAGGAAAAAAAACAGGTGAGTCTCAGTCAGAACCATGAGTTTTGTGCTGTTTTAACATGGCCTAGTCCCATCCCCTGCCCTGTGGCTGCAGAGTAGTTCAGAAAACTAAAGCCCATGTTCACAGTGAAAGACAGCAATGCGGCAGCCACTGGAGAGAACAGAATGGGTCCGGAGCTCCCTCAAAACCTCATTTCTAGAGAATTACCACTAATGGGTCTGAGGGATGTCTGCAAGACCCTACTTGTTTGACTGTTTGTGTTTAATCTCACTTGGAGCTTGCCCAGAACAAAAAGCCTTTTCCCAGCATAATTGTCAAAAAAGAAATTATAGGCAGTTGCTTAACTTGTGGTTGGTTGGTTAAAGTGATAGATATTAGTTGGAGCAAACAATAGAGTAATAGAAAGCTTACAAGGACCACCAAAAAATGAGATTTCCATGAGGGGATCTGAAAAGTTCTGACTTATTCTTACGAATCTAGAACACTGTAAGCATACCCAGGAGAGACCCTAGAAGGCCCTTAGCTCTCCCCCTGCCTGACCTGGATGTTCTGCACAAGCAACAATGAAGGTTTTCAGCTACCAGCTGAATTTTGAAGATACGATTCAACATGCTCACGAAGCCCTTCGACAAAGACTGAATGACTTAGTTCTAGGCTGTTCGTGAGATCTCTCTCCGGCCAATAGCTGACCGCCATAGAGCTGAGCAGGGACTACAGTGGTCACACGTGACAAAGAATACAGACTTTGGAGAATTAGTTCATTAAAGTCACTAATGAGAAAGCAATGACAAAAAATAGCAAAGCCAACAAATCCTAGGGAAGAGTGAGAATCCGATTTCTAGAGTTGTCATATGATATTATTTTAAATAACCAATTTACAGTCCCCCTCCCCAGTAACAAGATACCTGCAGGGAAACCAGAAGTCTGACTGTGCAGAAAAAAGTTGGCATACCAGGGCCAAGTGTGCTTTCCTATGACAGGCCTGCTTGTCAGACTGACCCTGTCTGAAGTCTGGGAACTTGGAATCAAGAGGGTCCCCACCATTCTCTGGTAAGTGTGGCTTGCTGTGCCTAGACTGTTGGTGCAAACCCTGTGGTTTATGCAGCACATATCTTTGCTGATAGAACTCTGAAATTCAGGTATGTGCGAGGCAGAGGGTGCCTAAATGACCAGTTCCCACTAAAAACCTCTGAGTACAAAGTCTCTAATGAGCTTTCCTGGAAGATGTTTCACACTTTATTGCTGGAGGAATGAAGTGTACCTTTGTGATGCCACTGGAGCAGTTCTCTTGAAAGCTTGTGGCTGGTTTTCTCTGAACCTCCCATGCACCTTTCCCTTTGCTTATTTTGCATAGTGTGCTTTCACTGTAATAAATCACAACTATCAGGATGGCTATATACTGAGTTCAGTTAGTCTTTCTAGAGGGACGGATGTTGGAGGTGCTCTTGGGCTGTCCCCCACACATAAGCTGATATACAAGGAGAAAAAAGCAATGAATACACACTGTCCCTAAGCAAAGTCCAGACACTGGACTTACGAGACAGATACTTTGTATCAGCTCTTTTAAGTATATGTAAAGAATTAAGGGAAATGATATTTAAAGAACTAAAACATAGTATGAGACTTATATCTCTCCAAGTAGAGAATAACAATAAAAAAGATGTGAATTATAAAAGAGAAACAGATATTCTGGAGTTGAAAAGTATAGTAACAACTGAAAATGTCACTAAAGGGGCTTGTATTCACTTCCTAGGACCGCTGTAAGAAATTACTACACTCTACATGGGCTAAAACAATAGAAATTTACTCTTTCACACGTCTGAAGGCTGGAAATCTGAAGTCAAGCTATAACTTAGGCTCTGTTTCCTATTGAAAGAGCTAGAGAACTATCTTTCCTTGCCCCTTGCTATCTTTTGGTAGTTTCTGGAAATTCATGGCTTTCCTTGGATTGCATCTGCATCACTCTAAACCCTGCCTCTGTCATCACATGGTGGCTTTCTCCCCTCTGTGTCTGTGTGTCCAAACCTCCCTGCTCTTATAAGGACAGCAGCCATTCAATCAGGGCACACTCTAATCCAGTGTAACCTTATCTTGATTATATCTGCAAAGACCTTATTTCCAAATAAGGATACTTTCACAGGTACTGTGGGGTACAACTTTAATGTATAATTTGGGGAGACACAAAGCCACAACAAAGCTGAACAACAGATTTGAGCAGGAAAAAGACAAAAATTTGAAGATACATTAATAGAGATCCAGTCTGATGAACAGTGAGTTAAAAAATATGGATGGGAGAAAAAAATAGCAGAGCCTCGCGGACCTGTATAATACAATAAGCATGCCAACATATGCACAAAGAAAAGTCCCCAGAAAAATAAAAGACAGGGAATGAAATATAAAATAAGTAAAAGATAAAATAAATAAAAGAGAGGGACAGTGAAGATATGTGAAGGAACAATAGCCAAAATCTCACCAAATTTCATGAGAAACATTAATAAAAATATTCAAGAAGTTCAAAAAAGTCCAAGCAGGATAAACCCACCTCATAATAAAATTGTTCAAGGCCAAAGACAAAGAGAAAATCATGAAAGCAACTAATCATTTACAAAGGCTCCTCAATTTTATGGCTAATTTTCATCAGAAACCAGAGGCCAGAAGGCAGTGGGATGACATGAAAAGTGCCAAAAGACAGAAACTGTCAGCCAAGAGCTCTGCATCTAGCAGATGTCTTTCAGTAATAAAGGAGACATTGAGACATTCCCAGATAGCATCTGAGAGAACCCACTGCTTTCACAAGGCCTACAAAGAAATACTAAGGGCCCTTCAAGCTGAAATGAAAAGACAACAGAGTAACTTAATTCTACATGAAGAAATAAAGAGCTGCATAGGTTCATATACAAGAAAGTGTAAATATATAAGTATGTATATGTTGGCTAATGAATTTAAATAAAAAATATAAAAGTATGTAAGATGTGTATAATTGTAAACAATGTATTATTTTCTCCTGATTTAAAAGGCACCACCTGAAGTCAATATTATAAACATGCTGACGAGCACACAGTGTATAAAGATATAATTTGTATGACCATGGCAATAAGGGGAGGGTGTGCATTGAATCTACATGAAGGTAGTTTCTATATGCCATGGAAATTAATCTGGTATTAATCCAATTAGAATGTTATAATTTAAGGTGTTAATTATAATCTGAGGGAAGCTACTAAGAACATAACCCAGAATATATAGCAAAAGAAGCACCATGGAAATGTATTCGGTACGCTAGAACATAACATAAAAAACCGGTAATGGAGGACTATTAGAAAAGAGATGACATATACAGCCAAAAAACCAAACCAAAACAAAAAACAGATACCAATGCTAGCTGATTAGTAATTAAATATTCATGGATTATATACTCCAATTCAGAGGCAGATATTGGCAGAATGGATTAAAAAAAACCCTATAATCTCTATTTGCTGCCTATGAGGGAGTCACGCTTTAAGTCTAAGACAGAGGTTGAAAATAAAAGGAAAATAAATGCTAAGCAAGTAGTAACCAAAAGAGAACGAGACTGGCTTTGATAATATAAGACAAACTTTTATGACATTTTTCTTCTAGAAAAAAAAAGGACATTTTATAATGACAAAAGGGCCCATCCTTCGAGATTATGAACGTTTTACAAGAGAACTCCAAAATATATAAAACAAACTGACAAAAATGAAGAGAAACAGACCCCTCAACAATTGGAGGCTTCAATATTCAACTTCCAATAGTGAAAAGTCATTTCTTGTGATGCTCACAGGGTGGGAGGAGTAGGGGCTGAGATCCATATTTCATGGTGCAGGTACTGAAATTTAGAGATTAAGTGACTTTCTCAGAGTTGCAGCTCAACTGCAACTGAATGATGGTTCTGAGTCAGGGGATACAGACGGTTCCCTGGAGATAGAGATCCCTGATCACCTGAATACGAGATCAGGTCCTGGACACCTGAATTGAGCCCTTTCCTCACTCCCTTGCTCATATCCTCTTGCCCCAAGGTTTCTGCAGGCAGACACCTGGTATGTCAAGGAGGTGCCTGCACCAAGAGGATGGCTCAAATCCTGACCCAACTCCTGGCTCTGTGTTTCAATCCCTGACTCAAAATACATTGTCTTTCCTCCAAATGAAGAACAACCCCTGATGGAGTGGGGGGATCTGAGCATGTCTCCATCTCCCCTCACTTGCCCCCAGCACTTGATTCTATCTGCTGCCTTTCAGTGAGACTCCCTGGTGGTCAGGTGATCACCCTGAATGACCAGTAGTCTGCTTGCCTCCCAACTGGCTCAGAACCCAGGACATTCTAAACCAACTGCCCACGTGACAGTTGCCCAAAGAACTAGCTTCGTCTTCAACTGACCAAACTTGGATGATGAGCAGTTCATTAACTAGGAGAGGGGTCTGCCAGGCTGGACTTTTGTGGCTTAGTGGATGAAATCTACACACCTCCAGTGTCTCCCTGACTATCTGACCACCCTCAGAGCAGCCACTACGGAAGGCATGGCTGAGAGCAGGAAGTAGCCACACTGGCCCTTGAGTATGCACCTTCCCTGCTCACTCCTTCCTTTCCAACATCCAGTGTCTTTTGTACAAACTACAGTCCTTCTTCTTGAATCTAATTACTGATTTTACTCCCATGCCACCTTCAATGGAGTAGTTAGTGGGGGTGATATTTGTGGCCCTACCATGTTGTTTGGTCAGATGCCCATTTCAATGTGGCTGAACCACTGTGGGCACAGCCAGCAGAACAGTGGACAGCCAGCAGATCTTCTTAAACACAAATAGTTATATTGTGAATCCCGTGTTTGAATCCCTTATGATCTTTTTCTTTTTATAACCTGAGCCACAATCCTAGAAAACATACTGAAAATAGAACTGTTGATATGCAGCTGAGAGAAGACCCTGGGAGCACATTCATTCATTCCTATGCTGCACTTCTGTTCTATGAGCAAAGAGGGGTATTATGATCTGTGATGGGGCTGTGATTTCATGAGGATGAGACAATGTAGAAAGGCAGCACAGCACAGGGACGGAGAGAGAGAGAGAGCATGAGAGCTGGTGTCTGGTGGCTGGTATCAACTCATGCTAGAAGACACATGTACCTGGGAAAGTTACTTAACCCCTTTGTCCCTGGTTCCCTGTTCTGCGGCATGAGGCCTATTTACTAGTATTCCCTTACGAAGCTTAATATAAGACAGTCCAGACAGCACCTGGAGAAAATGACCGGTGCTGCGTAAGTGCTGTGTAAGTGTTCCAGCATTAACTGTCTGCAAGAATAAGCAAGGAACACAGGAGTGGCTGCCTCCGGAGAGGAAACTCGAACGGATACAGGGCAGGGGAGGGTGCAAGGTGACATTTCAGCCCTCACATGGGCATGATGCTTTACAGCTCATGGAGAGTATCTGTCATCATTTCCTGTCATCCCCCATCATCCTCATGGGTTATGCAGGGTAGGTGCTGTGACCCCTGTTTTGTGATTCATGGCTCTAAATTGTAGAGATTTTAAATGACGCCTGGAGTCACAAGGCTGATGACAGATCTGAGATAGGAAAGTAGTTGTTTCCTTGGGGACAGAGATCCCTGAACAACCCCCACCGCCTTCCCTGAGTCCTCCAGATCATGTGCTGGACTTCTGAACCAAGGGCTACCCTCCCTCCATTCCCCAAATTTTCCTGCCCCAAAGTTGCTGCCAGGACATAGAAGGTGCTGGAGCCAAGAGAAGGGCACATGCCTCCACCCAAACATTTCAATCTCTGACCCAAAAGCTATGATATTTTCCTGAAAGGAAGTCCCTTTAACAGGTCAGGGGGAAAATCCCTCCTCCTCCCACATCATCACACATCAGCTGCCTCAAGGCAGACCGACGGTGTGACCAGTGCTCTGCTTGACTCCTATGTGGCCCAGAGCCCAGGATTTTCCAAGCCAACTTGCACATATAACTCCTCTCTAATGAATCAGCTTGGCCTTCAAGAACCAACCCTGGATGAACCACTAGCTAATGAGGAAAGTGACCTGATGGACTGGTGCTTTGCTGGTTTAATAGATGAAGCTGACATGTCCTCCACTCTCTTCTGACCACTGATCTGAGCAATAGCCTGAGCAGGCAGAGCCTACACTCTGAGTGTGCACTTCCCGCTCCCCAAACTCTGAAGTCTCTGTAGACTCCTCACCCTTCTCTAGACCTTGCAGTTGCAGGGAGAGAGTTTCTTCCCTCTGCCACCAAATGTTCATTCCACCAACCCAATGGCATTGTCCCTTCTCACCACTGTCCCAGGCAGCACCCAAACACCCAGTAATCCTGTTCACATCAACCAATGGAAATCACTCCATGAAATCCCAGTTTCATTCCTTTATAAAAACTCTGTGGATTTATAGACCGCTGATGTTTGGTTTTGGATCTTGACATCTACATTCAGAAGAGTTAACCTGTGATTTCCCTTTACTGTGATGTCTATTGCTAGGTGGCATCCAAATTCTCCTGATCTGATGAAAGCAGTGTAGGTGTGTTCCCTCTGCATATGTTCTCTGGAAGAGGATGTCGGAGAGTGGCATCACTTCTAAAACACTTTGTAGAAATCAGAGGAAACGATCTGTGCCTGAGTTTGTTTTGTAGAAAAAAATAGTTTTACATTTGTTTTTTAATTGTTTACTTTACATATTGTAAAGTCCCCGAATCTTAAATGTCTAGCTTTATGGTTTCCTGTAATATAAATGCATCTGTTGCCAACACCAATTTGACACACAGAGCATCTCCAGGACCCTGGCAGCCTCCTATAGAAGGACTTAAGAATAATATCTAACTTATTAGGTTACATGAATAAAATCATCTACTCCATGTATAGTCTAGGCACGACGATTACACATAATTAGCTCAGAAAGAGTGTGGCAGCGTCCTTGGAAGGTAGTTATGTTGCCTGTATGTACTATTACCACCACCCTGTCTCCGCTTTTGTGGCCGCATGCATCAGCGGTCACCCCAGTGTTTGGTTGGTTTTCCTGCGGTGCCAACAAGGAAGTTAGGGAAGCAACGGAGAACATGTGCACTCGTTTGCTTTACCATTTTCATCCCAAGCGCCCTGCACTCACATTTCCTCTTCCTGTTCTTCTTTGCCCCAATTTGCTTTGTCTTTTCCTTCTTTTGAGTCCATTACAAAAAAATTTGTTCACAGCTGAAAGGAAGACAAGAATCAGGCATAACCAGAGCCACCCAGGGCAGGTAGCCATTAAGTGGAGGATGCTGAGAGCAGATCCAGAATTCCCGGGGCCCCTCCAGCAGGGACCCTTCCGACTCCCAGCCCAGCTCCTGGCTGGGGCCATTCAGGGCTGCTCAGCAGGAGTCCGTGGTACAGACCCAGCGTAAGGGGCCAGAGCAACACTAAGAATGTGAATGAGGTAGGCTGCAGGAGGTTTGATAGACATTGATCCAAGGACCTTAAGTGCCTGTATGAGACCACATACTACAGGATGAGAATTATAAAGAGGGAATGGGGGAAGAGCTACAAAGAGGAGCTTATAGATAGCAAAAACAAAGTGAAAAGAGATGAAAGAGGAAATAAATTGCATGCACAGTTTTGCTCCCTGCATGTAATCCTGTGCATGGATAATTGTAGGAGTGGGGAGGAGGAAGCCTTGGGAAAGGACGGGGACAGTCAGGGTTGGGGTGAGAACTTGGACCCACTGCTCCTGGCAGGATAAAGGCCGACCTGGGGATGACTCTGTCTTCACCTCTGCAATGAGGGAATGGGTCTCTGTGATCTGCAACATATTTTTTCCAGCCTTCAAATTTCATAACTGTGACCATGAATGAACTCCTGTGTCATCTTGTCCTTACAAGAAGGCAGTCACTATCCGCATGCATTTCTGTGTGTGATGTTGCCTTCCTCAGTACTCATGACTCAGTACTCCCCTTCCACTGCTCTCCACTATTTAGTGTTCATCGTCCTTCTCCGTGTCAGCCTCTACCAGCCATGTTATTTTAAAATATGGGGACACCGGAGGAATGATCATGGGTACACTGCCACCCTCCCTCATCAATCAATTGATCAATTAACCAATCCATCCAAACCCAGGGGGCACCTGTAATGGGACTGGGGTTTTGTTGGGCCCTATGGGACAGAATGGCAATGAGTTCCACATACTACCTGTCCTGTGCCTGGGGTAATTGCAGTTACTTGAAGATCGTTCTCAAAAAATCCCATAGGTTTCCTAGCCCCCTAGAGAGCATGAACATGAAATCAGAAGTAAGCTAACTTGTCTAAATTCCCTTAGTCTATACGTGGGGCAACAGGGGCTCTACAGCTGATGCGATCACATAAACAGACACTACCTGCCACAGTTTGCCCTGAACCTTGGAAGGACTGGGAGGGTGGGCTTTGGGCAGGCCTGGGGTAGGCATGACCAAGGTGTGGGGGGCAGGGCCAATGTGTGGCTGAGGCAGTGGGTTCTGAGAGGAGCACTGACTCCCTGCCCTGCTGCCCAGAGAGAGGTCGTGTCCTGTGGCCAATGCCAGGTCACCGGGTCAGCAGGGCTGTAAAAGCGGGTGTGTGAAATGGGCCCAGCAGCTCCTCATACAGTCCTCTAGAATCCCTGCCGGCCATGGAGGGTCTCCAGGGCAGCTGCACATGGGCCTCTTTCAGATGGAAGCACATTCACAGTTCAGACTTGGGTGAGGTATGGAGGCTGGGATGAGCTAAAGCACATTGGAGCATATGCATAATTGCAGAGGAAAGATTCTTCAACTCACCTAGCTATGGAAGTGGCCTTTAAGGAGGAGCAAACAGGACAGGAACATAATGTTACTAGTCCTGTACGTTAAAAGGGAGAGAGTTGACCTCTCATCTACCTCCTGGCTCATGCTAGAACTTTGTATCCAGATTCAAGTGTCTGTTGGGTCGCACAGGATTACATCCATCAAGGTTAATAACAAGAAAGATACCAAAATCCCAAGAGGTGCTAATGAAACAGAACCTAAGCTTTGACATCTGGCAGTGGGAAAGAGAAGGAAGTACAGGTTTCATGGGAAAGAATTCTTTTTTTTTTTAAAGATTTTATTTATTTATTCGACAGACATAGAGACAGCCAGCGAGAGAGGGAACACAAGCAGGGGGAGTGGGAGAGGAAGAAGCAGGCTCATAGCGGAGCAGCCTGATGTGGGGCTCGATCCCATAACGCCGGGATCACGCCCTGAGCCGAAGGCAGACGCTTAACCGCTGTGCCACCCAGGCGCCCCCATGGGAAAGAATTTTTAAATAGGAAAGCAAAAATGATTGCAAACACAGCACACCTGATGCCTATGGACTCCATTCCTCTTACTAATATGTCATTAAAATATGAAATGAACAAATTAGACTTGTACATATATTTCCCTACCCCTTCTGCTTTCCTATCCACCTTCCTCAGTCTCCAGAGCAGCAGGTGCAACCCAACTGTACCCGGAACCCTCTTGCATTGCTTCCTACCTGAGTGTTGTTCCCTACCTGGAGAGTCATCCTCCTCACTGCTGGAATCTTGAATGCTCTCCACAAGAAAATCTATAGACACCCAAATATGATATATAGAAACACATCAATTAGAGGGGCTCACCCTTTCCTCCTCCTCTAGTTGAGGTTGTGTGGGTCATACGGCATCAACCTGATATTTCCTGTGGGTTCTCAGAAGTTCTCTATACTTGGTGGAGTCAGAGCCCTTCAACAAGAATTGATCACAGTTACAAACCTTCGAATGAGACAGAGATGCTGAATGAATCAGCTTTCACACTCTCAGTTCTACAGGCACATTGCAGCTCTTACCTCCAAACTTACCACCTGAGATTCAAATTAGTATGGGCACATTTGAAATGTGGCTAGTGTGAGTGAGCAATGTGGTGTTATTTTAATTCGCTGAATGTTGGTGTAAAATTAATTATAAGCAGACACATGTGGCTAGAGGCTAGCACCCTGGAGAGCACAGTTCTAGAATCCAAAGATGAAAAAGAGGTCACTTGCCCTCCGCTGGTTGTTTCTTGGTTGTAGTTTGCTGGCCTGATCTGATCATTCATGTATAGGCATTTCTGGGCTCGTGCACACATGACGGGCACAACTTAAGACTCTGGGACACTAAACAGTAAGGTCAACCACCAGGTCCTAGAGGAAGCGACCTACAGAAATCCCAATGTCACTGCATAGAAACAAACAAACAAACCCTAAAATATATATGGAACCACAAAGGACCCCTAATAACCAAAACAATCTTGAGAATGAAGAACAAAGATGGAATCCCCCCACTTCCTGACTTTAAAGCATATTACAAAGCTACGGTAATCCAACAGAATGGTACTAGCATAAAAACAGGCCGGTAGACCAGTGGAACAGAGCAGAGAGCCCCCAAATAAACTCACACGTACATAGATAAATGATCTGTGACAAGGGTGCCAAGATTGCACAATGGGGAAAGTAAAGGAGGCACGGAGTGAACACTGACACTCCCTAACCCAGCTGTTTAGGAGATTTGCAACAAGGGTGATGGGCACCAAGCTAAAAGCCAAGTTTTACTTTAAATTCCTATTTGCCACTGTATCTTGGGTATGGACTTACAGGATTTGAGCATTTCTCATGGTATGGTGATGTCATAAATCACATTAAATTATCTTCCTGATTCTTAACTGCTCTGGGCCATGTACAAGCAATGACCTCAGCTATGACAGATGTTGGCCTACACTGTCCTACATGGGGCCTCTTAGCTCTCAGAATCAGTGGACTGACCAGGAGCATGTGGACTTTCTATGTGACTTTCACTCTAATGACTATGTCAGAGCTGGCTGTTAAATCCATCTATAGTTGTTCTGGGTTATGTGACCACTGAGGCCACCTTATAACGTGGTCAGTGTTTGGGAAATGTGTACACTTTAGTACTTTGGGAGTGTACACGGATGCTGAAACCCCCCTGCTCTGTGACTAATGATCCCGTAGCTGAGTGATAAGTGCAGATCAGTAGCACAGAGCATCAGCAATGGGGACACAGGCCTAGGTCCACACTTTGACTTTCCTACTCAGGAGGTCAAGACCTGGGACAGTCTTTTCTGCTCTATCTCCGAGGAAGGGAACATTCAACAAACTTCCAGGCACAGTTGTGGTGATGGAGGAATTCGGGATTGTATGAGTAGCTAGGGAGGAGGACTGGCTCTTCTCCTTCCTCCCACATACAATAGCTGATGACGCTTTAAGATTCCTTAGTTCAGGAATGAATATGAGAGTCTATATCTTTTACGTTACTGTAGGAAGTAAAAGAACAAACCACACTCTTGGGCTCTAAAAGAAAAAAGGGCTTTAATATAATAATATTTGAATTTACCACTTACTATTTAAGAGAATAAATATTGCCCCCCGTCAAATAACTAAATAGATGGGAGGAAGGGGTGTGGAACACATGGGGCGCATGCACCGCAAATCCCCAGCTGCTGAGGAATCCCTGCAGGGCCACTGGACACTTGCTCAGCCCTGAGGTTGACTGCGGCTAGTTCTTCTCCTTCTTGAGTGCTGCTGACCAGCTAGGACCGGGGCTCCAGCTGGCAGGACAGGGTGTAGCTAAGGACAGAGGGATACCTGTGAGTTGCCCAAGAGCTTCCATTCAAGAGTCCCTGCCAGTGTTTGCCCACAGCTGGAGTCAGGCGCCCCGGCAACAAGGCCTGAGGCTGCCCAGGGAAGGAGGATCCCAGGAGTGGCCAGCAGAAAGAGTCCACCCCGAACCTCACCGACCCAGATCCTGATGGGCCTCACCTCTCAGCCTCGCTGAGCGACTCCATAGCCTGGAACCAGGCCTGAAAAGGATCCTCGGGCTCTAGGGTGTAATTCTCAGCAGCCACCTGGAGCAGCACGATGTCCGTCATGACTTGGTATTCCTGAGCAGAGAGAGAAGCACAGGATGTATAGGGAGCCTTGGTGGGGGGGGAGCGGGAGCTGCAGGGTCTGGTGAGGGTTGAGCAGCAGGACCGGGCACCCATCCCAGGTCCTGGCACACATGGCCACCCTCCTGCCTAGAGATTGATCCGGTCTCCACCTGTTCTCAGAGGTGAATATCAGTAGCCTCTCCTCCGGGAAGTTCTCCTGGATGCCATGCGTCTGTCCCCATCTCCTAATGGGATGGGTCTTGCACTGCTTTCTTCTCAAGGGATCCCAGGAAATGTGAGGTGGAGGGGATGGAGCCAAGCAATGTTCTTCCCAGGGACATCTCTGAGGCCCACTCCCTACCCTTCCCTGCGGGAAGCGCCACATATGCTCACCTTATTTCTTTTGTGGTCGTTGATCTCATTCCCGTGGAAAGCAGACAAAGTCCATCAGAATGAGGCCCCTGGTTCTTAGGAGCACTTGATTCCCATCCCTTCTCATGCTGCACCATGGCCAGGACCCGTGAGGGGGCCGTGCATACACAGATAGCGGGCCTGGGATGTAGGCCAGGCTCTGGGGTCCAGAGAAAGGAGGACATGGGGCAGATGGACTGGCTACAGGTCGGGACCCTGCAGCACCACCCTCTCGGAAGACAGTGGGGGAGGCCGAAGCCTCAGGCAGGAAGGGGCTGCTGCGGCTACTGAGGTGCTTGCTGACGTGGAGGGTCCTGACTTCATTCTCCCCCCACGGGCAAACTCACCGGGGGAGGCTGAGGTCCAGTCAGACAGACCTAATGCAGCCCTGCCTTCAGGAAGCTCTGCTGCTTCACCAGTCTTCGGCACCGGGAGCCGTGGCCTAACTGCAGCCTCACCTCGCTCATCCCTGAGATGGGCAACAGCCCCCAGGCTCACAGGGTAGCCGTGAGGCTGTCAAGAGGGGAGGTTTGCCGAGTCCTGACAGCTCAGGGCTCAGTACAGGGGCGCTCTGCTCCCAAACCTCCGGATTCTGGTCCCTCCCCCACAATCCTCAGGCTCACCCACCTCCAGATAGTCCTCCATTGCAATATCCAGCATCACCAGTTCAGTGAGGAAAGTGCCAAGTTAGGGGACAACACCCTGTGTCATGAGGGGGAGGGTTGGGATGAGTCCCTGCTCTCTGGTGCCCACAGGGACCCTCCCCTGAAAATGCTGCAGCCTCCTCGCCCAGCCCAGTTTCCCACATGGAGCAGCCTAGGACCCTTAGCAGTCTCCCCTAAATTCCCTTTCCCCTCACCCTCCAAGAACGTCATACTCTTCCTAATCACCTCCAGGGCCTGCTTTTAGAAAATCACAGGGTATATAGCCCTGGGCTCCTCCCCATTCCGAAACCCATTCTGGATCCAGCTTTCTAGACCCTCCTGCTGGTCACTTTGAAACAAGAATTTTAGAAGCAACAGGAAGTGGAGCTGGAGTTGAAGTCCCACCTGTACTGATTTGGAGGCTTCCAGCCCTCAGGGAGAAGCCCCTCTCCTCTGACTTTGGAGGCCCTGGGTCTCAGGCACACTCACTTTCTTCTGCAGCCTCTTCTTCTAGGCTCTCCGGAGGGCCATCACCAGGGTGGCAGATTTATTAGATGGTTGCTCCTGTAGGGCCAAGGACAAGATCCTTGAGACCGTAATACCCTCAGTCCACTTGCCCCCACCATCTTTTAATTCAGACCCTAGATATCTGACTTAAGTCAGCTGATAACTGATAAACATTATCCTTAAGCATGCCATGTGTGATTCTAGACAAATCTCAGCTCCAACATTCACTCTATGTGTGACCCTGAGCTTGAAGTCTGGCCTCCCTGAGCCTGTTTTCTCATCAGGAAAAGTGAGAATTCTACCTACCTCCCATCGTCTCCTGAGGACTCAGTATCGTATTACTATCATTATTGTTGTGGCCCTCAACCCATCCCATCCCCATCACTGAGCAGAGCCCTGTCCTCTGGGCTTTCAAGGTTTGTACAGGTGTCCATCTGGACTAGCTGTTGACACAGAGAGACAGGGTGTCTAGGCTAGGGAATCTGGTTGAGCAGCACCTGGTTGTTCCACCCCCAACGGAATCTTCACCCCAGCCTGTCACCACATTCATGCCAAAGGCTTCCCCTCTCCAAGGAATGCTTCAGGCCATTCCCTATTTCATCCATGCAGGACCCTGTTCCCTCACACCCTTCTTCTCTTTCCAGACCTGCACCTTCCATGCTACCTTGATGACTAGTTTCCTGCTCTGTGGGTTGTCTTCAGTGCCCAGCTTTTTAAAGTTTTGAAAGCACTTCCTGAATAGAGGGAAAGGAGGCAGGACGATTGGAGGAATAATGTGGCAGGGTTGAGTGCAAGTCCCTTTTATTTGAGAACCCCAAAGTGTCAAATTGGCTGGATAACAGTTTTCTCTGGGTTCCTCTGAGCACTAAGGTCTTTGTAGGACATGGGAGAGAGCTCTGATGTAGGTCATCCTATGACTCCATTCCCATATTAATTGAGCAGCTCTGTTTTGGTCAATTTTGGTTTCAATTGGGCAGAGTTTAGTGGTTGTAAAGTAAACACATGAAAATATTTATTCAGCTCAGCCTTGTGGGGGAACATTTAGGAAAACTGATTTCTAAAGCAGGAGACATGGTGGCCTATTCTCCAGGGAGGCTGAGAGACCTGCCTGCCAGCCCAGGTCCTGTAGTCAGGGATTGCTGCTTCCCAGGAGGTCCAAGCTGGCTGAGGGGGAAGAGGACAGGCCTCTGGGAGATCCCTCATCTATCCTGGTCCGTCCATGCAGAGAGACCGTCTCACCTGGAAACTTTCTCCCATGTCTTCTTGAGGTGGTATATTGAGACAGTCTGCAGAGCCGAGACGATGGCATTCAGGGAGTAGTAGTTCTGCAGGATTTGACAGGCCTGGGGAGGGAAGAGAATGAGCTGTCACGTGGGTAGTGGAGGCTGATTTTCTCTAGAGCTTCAGTCACCCTCAGTTTAAATCACTCCTCCTGGATGAAGCAGATGTCCAGGGACCTGCCGAAGGGCACATATAAGGCCCAAAGAGTCCCACTGCTGGGAGACGAAGGATTTTACCTCACTCCAAGGAAGAAGTCAAGGAGGAACTGAGCATCCCAACATTGGGCCATGCAAGTCACAGTCAGCCTCTGGAAGGAAGAGCCTAGGGACTGCACAGTCCCTAGGGCAAAGACCAGGGCCTTCCACCCTGACACCCGATCAAGGGAAGAGCAGTGCCCGAGACTCAGGAGAGCACCTCGGCTGGGCTTCCCATTGCGTACCTTGGCCACCTTGATCCAGTGCTCCACCACCATGGCCCTGTCCCGGGCTGTCATGCTTGGGTTGCCAAGGCAGGTGGTGATGACACACTCGGACACACCGTTGAACTGGGCGACAGTGGCCCAGACTGTGGGTGCCAGGTGCTCACTGCCAGGCTTGTTGTGCTTGGACCAGACAGAGCCCAGGCACTGATGGGGCAGCAGCTTCTTGAACAGCTCCTAGAGAACAGGCGGACCTTGGTTCACCCAGCCATTTCCCATGCAAGACTCATGTCCTACGTAGGGGTCACAGGTCAGAGCTGGACCTCAGGGAGCTGAGAATCTGGCCTGAGCCTGGTTGGAGTCCCTGGATTTCACTCTATTCTTTTTCACTGAGGGGCCCAGGACAGGACAGCCCAGGAGCAAATAGAGACGAGGGAAGGAAGGAGGGCATTTGCATCCTGATCATCTTCACAAACTCCAAGCTCCACGGTGCTGTTCAAGGTGGCTCCTCCCAAGGGGGACTCTTCCCCTCCAACTATTCATCCCTCTGGTTCTACTCCCCTCTCAGATGCACATTCTCACATGATAGCTACAACCACAGGTTTATCTATCTGCCCTGCACTTAAGTACACATCAGATACCTAGTAATTGCTGAGGGTACTCAGCCTCCAAAACAAGTGGGTGGGCGACCCATGGACTTGACTGAACACAGGGAGCTGCCCTCCTCCACCCACGGGACCAGGGCCTGCCCATTGGTCTCTCCATTCTGGCTCATTTCTTCTCCCTAGTACCTCCGTATCAGTGCTTATCAGGGTCTCTCGCTACAGTCCGCAGCTGGACAGTGAAAGCTTGGGGCTAAGCGCCTTGACGGGTTGACAGGGTTGGGAAGTGGTGGAGCTGAGATTTGGTCCCAGACCATAGGAGTCCACATCAGGGAAAGGCAGGTGTGAGGCAGCCGAGAGCAGAAGAAATGCTTGTCCCTGCCCCACCCTGAGAGCCTAACTGCTCACCGCATCCATATATGTGAGTTGCTCTGTCACAAGCCTGGAAGGGAAGTCCAGGTCAGGGT
>NW_026622871.1:0-46556 GCF_023065955.2 Ursus arctos | reverse complement strand
TCACGTGAACGTTCTAGTCTTCACAAAACACTGGACCGTGGCGTGGGCCAATGCTCTGCCACTTGATGACAAGGACGGCCATTTCTCAAGTTTCCAATAACATGCCTCTAATTTCCATCTGCTATCTCGGCAGAAGCACCCTTGACACTCACATTTCTAGCAACATAATTTTCATGATGCTCTATGTCTTCTCTAAGATGATAGAGTCTTTCCTTATAGCTCTCCACTTTTCTGTATGAGCCCTCACCCGAAATACACTTAATGTCCATATTTCATCCGGCAGTCCCTCAAAGCAATCTCGGCTTGTTCTATCATGTATCTCAAAACTCTACCATCCCTACCCATTACCCAGTTTCTCCCCCCACCCCATTACCCAGTTTCAAAGCCACTCCCAACTTATTAAGTCTTTGTTACAACATCACCCCACTTCCGGAATCAAAATCTGCATGAGTGTGCTAAGGCTATCATTACAAAGTACCACAGACTGGGGAGCCTAACAGAAATGTACTGTCCCACAGGTCTGGAGGTTTGAAGTCCAAATCAAGGGTTGTGGGCCAGGTTGCTTCCCTCTGAGATGCGTGAGGGAAGAATCTGTTCCTGGTCTCTCTCTTAGGCTCTTACAATGCCGACTTCTCCCATTCGTGGTGTTTTCTTCCCCCCTACGTTTTCTTCTCTATGCACACGTCTCTGTGTTAACATTCTTCCCTTTCATACAAGCAAAAGTCATTCTGGATTAGCATCCGTGCTAAAGAGGGTATTTTGACTTGATTGCCTCATTCATGATTCTATCTCTAAATATGATCCCATTCGAGGTACTGGGGGTGAGGACGTCTTCATATGATTTTGGTGCAGGCGGGTGGGGGGGGGGGCGGGTAAACAACCCGTGTGAGATATGAAACCTGAGCTGTACGTGGGCGCATGCACTGCCTCTTCCATCATATTGATTATTTGGTGTCCCATTAGAGAAGTGAGGTGACCTCATTCAGCAGCCTTTGACTCAAGATGGTATTAATGTTGCTTAATTTTATTGTATTTTTAAAAAATTTTTCTAGCTTCCTATCTCTGTAAAAGTGAAGATACTTTGATTTCAAGCTTTAGAAATTGATTAGGATATTTTTAGCAACCAATATTTGGTCAATATTTTAAGAATGGCATTCGTACTTTTGAAATACTTTGTAAATGCCCCTGTGAACGATGACATTTCCCGCCAAACAAATCTGGGTAATCTACAAAACTCAAAAAACTTTCCTTAGCCCACCAGAAGTGCCCCAGGTACCCCCTGGAGAGACAAATCACAAAACTTACTTAGCTATGGCAGAACACCGTGAGTTCCAGAAAACTATGGTGGGCAGTTCCAGAAAAATAAGGATGCCAGAGAAGGCTTGTGTGTGTAGCAAAGACGTGAAGGCGTGCAAAATGCCTCTTCCATCACTAGGTGCAAAGTCTGGGTTTTTTGTTGTTGTTTTGTTGCTTGTTTGTTTGGCCCGATGTAGAAGAACTCCGATGAGCCGTTACACCTCCAGAGTTCTCCTTGGGATCACGAGAGTAAGAATGTAGCATGAGTGGCCACCCTTGTGAGGTTTATTGCTTATTATTATTCTGGAATATTTGAAAAATCTAATGAAAGGATTTGGAAAAATACAGAATTTTCTCCCTCAGGCCAGTGGGAAAAACGATCAGGAAATCAACGACCAGTAAATTGTCCTCGGTAGTGCCTCAAGATGGGGCAAAATATTTGGGGAGCCAAAGGCTCTTCACAAACCATGCCCATTTTCAGAGATAGAACGGTGAGCCTCTTTGCATAAACAGCATTTCACTGAGGCGCTTCCTTTCTATCATGCTCACTGCTGCTGTTTCAAAGTCCCAGTGTTTGCCATATGACACACAAAGGTTTTGCACATCTTGGTCTTTCGTACTGGTCTCATATGTATTGTTTTATGTGAGAAGTCATATTAAGAAATGGAATCCGTTAGGACATTTTTGCACTCCTTTGGGTGCTTTGCTCTGCGATTTCAGAAATCAAATAGGAGCATGAGCAAAACAACGTCGAATGCGCCATATAGACTGTGAAGACTGAGAGTGTGAAGGTGAGTGACAGATACAAAATCCAAGATGCAGTGAGGAAAAATGGGTGTCGAGGCCTGGACAAAAGGGAAGTGAGTACCTCTGATTGTTCACTTCAGAAGGCAATTGAGGACAAAGGCATCTGGTGAGCATTCATTCTCTAACAGTGTGGTTAATGGTAAAGACTGATAGAAGTGGATTTGTTGCTTCAGTAACAAAGTATAAGCCACAACCCCAGGAAAATAGTATTAATAAGTCAAACATCCTCTAATCAAACTTAAAAAAAAAATGTATTTATTTATTTATTTATTTATTTGATAGAGAGAGAGAGAGAGAGAGAGGATGCCAGAGCAAGGACAAGCAGGCAGAGCGGCAGGCAGAGGGAGAGGAGAAGCAGGCTCCCTGCTGAGCAGACGGCCCGATGCTGTCCTCGAACCCAAGACCCAGGGATCATGACCCTTGAGTTGAAGGCAGACGCTTAACTGACTGAGCCACCCCAGTGAAACTTCTTCAACATTACTTTTGTTATGGAATTCATGGGAAAACAGAAGAGACAACCCAAACTCAGTACAGAAATCACTAAATCAAAAAGTTCAGGAACCAATTCCTATTCCAGGCTCCCTAGTAACTGGAGCTACCGCTTTAAGTAGCCCAGATATGTCTGATTCTATTCTTCCCAAGCCTGTAATCTTTTCTTGTGGAAAACGCAAACCTTCTGGACTTGCAGACCAGCTTCCTGAGGATGATGGAGGCATCCAGTCAAGGCAACTCAAGCCTCGGTCGGCTCTGAGTTAGCCAATCAGGGATGTGCAGCCACTGACTCACAGCCATGGACCCAGTGTGCAGTCAGGTGTCTCAGGCTGAACCAGTAAGAGTCTTACCGGGTACTCAGCCTCTGAGATTGAGGGGGAATCCGGTATTATACTTTACCTGCTATTTGTTTCTTTGACCAGTTGTATGCTCTTAACCACGATGAGAAGGGTATGAATCCAGACCTGTGAGTGGACGTATCTCTCACCACTTCCGTCAGGTCAGAGGAGAGTTGTTCAAATTAATAGTATTGAAATGATTTCCCTTGACGCCAACCATGTATTTTAACTTGGGCTATTTGACTGTTCAGGTTTGTTGTTGTTGTTGTTGTTGTTGTTGTTGTTGTTTATCTCTAGCCACATGGGCCTGAGCGAATAAGACCCATCGCATGACATACTCAGCTTTCATGAAGTGGTGCTTGAAGGACTACAGCCTTTGGGAAAACTGGACTGTTTCCTACTGGGAAAAGGAGATGCCAAGGAAAATTCGATTCCCGGTCCTTAGTTCTGAGTTGGGGTGGGGGGAGTTTCCCCGAGAATGCGCATTCACACGAGTGTCCTGGTGTAGCTCTGGGGTTCGGGTTAGCACTACCAGCGGGATGCAAACAATTCCTGGTCACAAACCCAGGCCCACGGCAAATGCACATCTAATCCTTCCCGGAGGAGTAACCTTAATTGAGGTTTTTACAACATTCCTGCAGATAACATCTACCTGTACAAGCACACAATCCCAGAACAAGCCACCCTCGTCAAAATCAAACAAGAAACCAAACTGGAAAGCTCCAAAGTATTATCACCAAATGCCAACTTTAAAAAATGCTTAACACATTTATATAAATAATTACAAGAGGGACGCCTGGGTGGCTCAGTCGGTGAAACGTCTGCCTTTGGCTGGGTCATGATCCCAGGGTCCTGGGATCGAGTCCTGCATCGGGCTCCTTGCTCAGCAGGGAGCCAGCTTCTCCCTCTGCCCGCTGGTCTCCCAGCTTGTGCTTTCTCTCTCTCTCTCCCCCTCTTACTTTGTCTGTCAAATAAATAAATAAAATCTTTAAAAAAATAATTACAAGACATGTAAAATATGAGTAAGAATTGATTTGTTATCAAAAATATCGGGGCCAGTGCTTGTCAATTATGGCTCTTGCTTTGCACCAGCACGTTGGTGGCCATGCAGGAGTTCCTGCCCAAGCCACAGTGGCTTAGCCCAGGACAGCAGTCCATTCTGAGTAGTAGGAGAAATGGCCCCAAACTGGCCAGTCATTCCTCTGGAACTATGGGCTTGGGATATGGAGGTCAGACTCTCTCAGTGAGCCAGAGTTGAAAAGCCTACAGTTTTTGGCGCTTCTGGCAAAGTCTTTCAAAAGCTCCCCTGCTGGGGCATCAGTGAACAAATGTTGCTGGTTGACCTTTCTTCTCACTGGAGTGTTTTTGTAGTATTTCTGATAGAGGCAACAGGAAGCTTAATACCAACTCGGATTAGTTGATACAATACCTGGAAAGCCAGAGGAGGGGAAAGGATCTTCAGAAGGACCCATCTGTGGTAGCTGCAGGTTCCAGGCTGTCAGGAGGAGGAGGAGTTTGGGGTACACCGGGAAGGGGCCCTCTGGGGCCGGTCCTTCTCCCTCTCCTCTCCCGTAGCGGCACCTGTTGGGTTAGGCTGAGCATCTGACAATGGTAGTAGTTACTTGCAAAGGTAAGCAAACTGGTCCTGACAAACTGGCCTGCGTGCCCAGACCTGTTCTGATTTATTTGTCAGTAGTGCTTTTGCCATCTGTGAGGATCGGCATGTGGTTGCTTGGCAAGAAAGAAAAAAAAAAAGGTATGCAAGTGACCGTGACAGAATGGAGGCTTACTGGGGACTCCTGGCTGCTTGGCTTTCTCTCCATTCTAGTCTGGGCACTACTGGGCACCAGGGTGGGCCCGACATGCACGTGAGAGCTCTGCTTGAGAATTTCTGGGATCTCCTGTTATCTCTTGTGGACAAACTTGAAGGTTCACAGGGCACCACAGCCAACCACCCCAATCTCATATCCTCACCTCTCGCTTTGTGCGGAGAACATGGGGAAATAAGATTCAGCTCTGGGTTATCCCAGTCTGCTGGCCCTTCCTTACAGCGTTTACAAACTAGCACCACGAGGAGCTATTATGAGATATATTATTAGTTATGACCAGATGGAATCCCCCCCCCCACCTCTTACTTGTAGCTCCTCAATCTACCGTCTTTGGGAGTATAAATGGAAAGGTATGCCACCCTTTCTTGTGTGCTGCTCCTTACCCGCCAAAACAGTGCCCCCCCTCCACAAAGTAATTGGATAGAAAGGGAAGGTGCTCAGATAGTGCTACCTCCTGTTACGCATTCATTAACTGTTTAAACCCAGGCATCATTTTCCCCCTTCTCTCCCTATGTGCTCACGTGTTTCCGTCACCACCACTTTACCTTTGCTGTCATTTTAAGAGGTGGACACATTGACGTTGGGTCGCCAGACCATCCTGGTTTCTGGCGTGTCCTGAACCAATGGCACTTACTGCTTATCGGAAATAAGGTAATGATGTGGAATATAAAGTATTCCAATAAAAACATGACTCTTCTAAGATCTGTTACTGTTTTGATGTTGAAAATCAGCAGACAAAATGCACAATGAAATGGAACGTTCAAAAGTTTCTCTGACCAAGGTCCCAAGAAGTTTAGAGGACGTCAGATTCCCTCTCTGATCGTCCGATGTGATGTCGAGCTCGAGGGTATGCGATCACAGGTGACACGGCCTGGCATAGAGCCCCGCTTCCCAGCGTTGCATTGTGTCCAATCAGATACGGAGGTTGCCCGTGACGTCAGGAAATGCAGCGACTATAAATGGGCCAGCGCCCCTCAACAGCAGCCATTTGTCCTTCCTTCCGAGCTGTCGGGAAGACGAGCACCACATGGCTGAGCCTGGCTGTGAGCCCTCTTCTGAGGAAAGCCTGGGCACGGAGGAGCCCTCGGCAGCCGACCCAAAGAACCCGAAGCAAAAGCAGCCGAGGCGCCAATGCCGCCGCCGCCGCCCCGACAGTTTCGCCACCTACTTCCCCAGGGTTCTGAAGCAGGTGCACGAGGGCCTGAGCCTCTCGAAGAAGGCCGTGAGCGTCATGGATTCGTTCGTTAAGGACATCTTCGAGCGCATCGCCGACGAGGCCGCTCGTCTGGCTCGCTCCACCAAGGGCTCCAACAAGCACTCCACCATCAGCTCCAGGGAGATCCAGACAGCCGTGCGCCTGCTGCTGCCCGGGGAGATCGGCAAGCACGCCGTGTCCGAGGCCACCAAGGCCATCATCAGGTACACCTTACGCCAGTGAGCTGCTGCCCTCTGAACCACCTGACCACCTCGCAAACCAAAGGCTCTTTTCAGAGCCACCTCACTTGGCACAAAAAGACCTGTAGCTTTAAAAAAGTGGGACAAACTCTATAGTTGTTGTTGTTGTTGTGGCATTCTGCGGGTACGTAAAGTATTTTCACTTTGAACAAAACATGATCAGCCCTACTCTAATATATACTTGAGCGCAGTTTATTCCTTAGACAACTGTGGACTCTCCTTAACCATGCTGCATTTCTTGGCTGCCCCAAACAGTCATTTCCGTTAGATATTTCTGTAGGTCAGCCTCAATGGGGGTTATTTTTGTTATAGCGATGTTTACATTTTTCTTTCATTCTCTCATGAGCGTATGCTGAATTATCCAGGGGTCCGTTATGGGTGATAGGGCAATAGATAAAGTGCAGAGGCTGGTATAAGAATCCATCTGACTTCTGTTAGGCGAGTTAGTCTTGAAGAGATTTTTAAATATCTGAAGCAACGTCAATCTCCTCTATGCTTTTATAGAAAAAAACATTTTTCATATGCATTTGAAATTTATGATTTCTGGGATATGATTGAAACATGATTACTGGGTTCTTACTACAATTTTTAAATGGATTCTGCAATAAATGTATGAACATTTCTGTCATAATGCTTTGTACAGTAAATATTGGCAGATGTTATTGACATAATTGCTTCGGTGATTCCTCATTATTTATTTATTTTTTGTTTGTTTTGTTCTGTTTTATCGGGTCTTTTATTTCAACGGCAGAGAAAGCAGTTCTGTCGTATTTGTGATAATATAGCCCTAGCACTAGACAAGATTTTTTAGTTTACAGCATATTTTTACAGGTACTATTTTATCTGGAGTTTACAGCAATGCTATTATAACTAGTTTGTTACAGAAGAGACGCAGGTGCGGGGAGCACAGAGTCACAAAACTCCTAAGTGCAAGATCGGTGCTTGAAACCAGGAGATCCACACTCTCCACCAAGGTCCGTAAGAAAATGTGGAGAAAAGACGTACAATTGAAATAATTTTCCTGGAGCTTAAGAAAACTGTATTAGGTTACTTCTTACCACCTCTCATTTAAATTAATCATCTTCTTAATCTCGTTCCCCCACCCCCGCCATTCTTACTAGCGAAAGATTGAAAACATGGCTCGTTCATTCACTCAACAAAATTCTTGCTATCTACTGCAGGTTTGGAATAGACACTGCAAATATGTCTAAGAGTAAAAAAACATGCCTGACTTCAGGTTACAGTTGCTTAGAGTCTGATAGGGTTCCTGTTTATTTTGAAGAGTGTAAAGTTTCCCAAGACAAAGCTGTCCCAGATATTTACTCATCAGCAGTGCAATCAGACCAACCAAAACTATTTAGGCTCTTTTATACGGTTTACATCTTTTAAAAATTTAATTTCCAAATATTCACAAACACTTTTCGACTGTAATGCTGACACAAAGCTTTCTTGTCACTTTCTGGCTCTGATAAGAATGACTGTAGCATTTCCTCAGCAAAGGTGGTATTAAGATTTTATTTGAGATGTATGTGCTCAGAATATCAATTTTGGTTTCTCAGCCATTTCAGGTGACTTATTAATATCAAACATACCCTTCCAGTAGCTTTAGCAGCCATTGAGAACCCTATTTTCTCTTGGCTTATGTAAATAAATGATAGATTTTCCAATATTACAATTTCCTTAAATTTGTGGAGGGGAATCCCTTAATTGGAGGCACTTCGAAAACGTATGTAGCCCAGAGATCTTTTTGTTGCTGTTGTTTCATCAAAATCCCGTGAGTTTATGAAATAAGAGTATGCTCAGTTGAAGTACCTCTTTTTATTGGCAGTCTACTGATGTCAAATCAAGGTCAGCCTACTAGGTTGTTCCTTCCCTTCTCCCTTTCACTATATGCATGCTCTAGAATTTTCCTTTTTGCCCAAATGTCCTGTATTTGAATTAGGCTCCACTTGATATCAAAAGTGGTTCACTTTTAGATTTTTTGTCTCACTTTATTTTACATCCTTGTCATCTTTTAAAATTCACACAAATTACTTTACATCCTGTTTAACCGATCTTCATGTCCAATTCTTATTAGAACTGTTTAGTACAGTCATTTAGGGGTTTCATTTTTCCCTTGCTTGCTACTTCTGCATCGAGGTCTTCCTGACCACCAAATTTAAAGTACTGCTGTCTCCTTCATCACATATATAAATATATATTTGCTTATAAATAAATATATATAATATGCATATATATAATGAATATATAAAATAAATACAAAATCTATATAATATATATATGTATTTATTTATTTCATTCTCCATTGAATTATTTTGTTCACAATCTGCTTCCTTTTTTCCTCACATATTATCTTTGATTCACACCTGGAATGTGAACTTCCTGAGAAGAGAGACCTTGTCTCATTTGCTGTCTATATCAAGAGGGAGAACCGTGTATGGCACTTGGTAGGGACTCGGTATTTGTTGAATAAATATGTGAAGATGGATGAGAGCAGATGTTCTAGAGTCCCAGAAGAGGCAGTGATGGTTCGGGAAAGAAAAACCAAACTGCAGCGGGCTGAGGAGTGAGTGGTAGATGAGGAATGGAGATAGAAATAGGGTACTCTTTCAAAGTAAAGGGATATCAGTCAGAAAGTAGGAAGAGAGTGTTATGGCATCACAGAAGAGTTGTTTTTTGTTTTAGGTTTTTTTTTTCTTTTCAGGATTGGGAGAGATATGACAATGTCTAGAGGTACTCAGTAATAGTGGCTGAATCTCAGTGAATGCTATTGCTGTTATATTACGATCATCATCACCGTACCTCTACCATAAGAACTCCCATAACATACCCCTTTCAGCACCCCAGTGGACCAGTTCTCTATTCCTCCACTCGGGAGGTAAGTTCTCCATCAAGATAGCGTTCTGCCGAGCTCTGTCATTTATAGGCTGTGTGTCATGAGGCTGCTTGCTTAATTTCTCTGAAACTTAATTTCCTTTTCTCTTAAGTGGAATGACCCACACCAATTTTAACAGGGTAAAGAAAAGTAGCACGGGCCCGCTCTCCAACCCCACTCCTGACAGTCCTTTAAGAAGGCCCAGCTTCCTTGGGGCCTGTGTTTTGATTTTTCCTGCAGAGAGGTGCTGGGCTCTGTCAATTCTCCATGAGTCTTGGGCAATTAAATGCTGCTTCTTAATCAAACTCTGACCGTAGATGTATTTGTTCCAGGCATTGGGAATACAAAGCATCCCCAATGGGTAACATTGCACGAGGACTTACTAGGTGTCAGGTGTTGGGAGCTTTATATACATGTATTTTTAATCTAAGAAACACACAACGCTTAATATATACTAGAAATTTTTCGTTTTTTAAATCTTTTATTACGTTATGTTAGTCACCATACAGCACATCATTAGTTTTTGATGTAGTGTTCCATGGTATATTTCTAAGCACTTCAAATGTAGTAACTCTTTTAACCCTCCTAAGAATCCCACGTTCCAGACAGGGAGACGAAGGCACAGAAAGATGAAGTAAGTTGCCCAGTGTCGATGAGCTAGTAAGCAGAAGAGCAAGGGTTGGAAACCAGACCACCTGGCACCAGGTTTTGGGCCCTCACACCACTACACCGTAAAGCTCCTCGGCAACAATCCAGTGAAGCTGGTACTATTTTCTCCTCCATTTTCCCCTGAGGCTCAGAGAGATTAGGTTACTTTCCTAAAGTCACACAGCTAGGAAGTGGTAGACCAGATTTGAATGAGGTTTGTCTGACGCTTAAGCTTATAACCATTCTGCAGGCAAGCAACTATTTCAGTCCTTCCTCTAACAGTTTCATGCCTTTCGCTATATGTGCATATCACCTATACAATCGTTTATTTAACATAGCTATTTTAAGGAACTTATTTTCAAGATTTGTAAAAGCATTTTCCTAAGCCATGATATCTGCGATGTCACAGGACACATGGTATTTGTCTATTTTAAAGTCACACTAACTCAACTGCTTACGTGTAAAAAAAAAAAAAATCTGCGTGCCACTCGAAACCATCTCGTGTGCCTGCAGAGGCGTGTACACCACCCTTGGGGATGTATTATGCTATATAACACTTTTAACCCACGGTCCACCCTTCATCTCCAAAGTGCTGTTCAAACCCCTTTTCCTAAAAACCACAGGGGATGTTGGTTTCCTTCCCAGAGTCGGAGAGAAGTACATTGAGTGGAGTTCCTAGGCTGCTCACAACCCCGTGGTCAGAAGAGTACTTGCACTCCAGTGATGTTTTGTGGGTGGAGGTAGAGGGGCAGTGCCGGGGAGTCGTTCAGCATACACGGCAGAGCTCGTGAAAACACTGATCAACTCTTTTAGAATGTTTTAGTTTTGCTGCGACACACTGCTGTCTTAGAAAGGAGAAGAGTAGGAGAGTGGGCTCTATATTAAAACACGTGCTGGAGAACATGAGGTGCCAACCGGTTAAGGGCCTGCCGGAGTTGGCAGGATAGCCCTGGATGGTGCTCGAAAGCCAGGTCAGAGATCTCAACCCACCACAGTTGTCAGTAAGACATGTGCGGCAAGCAGTGCAAAAGCAGGCCATGTGCAGCTTTTCTGCCGAGGCTGAAACCTCACTGAAGAAGGGAGTGTGTGAGGGTGCTTAGCAGCCAACAAAGCCCCTGTTATAACCACTTCGCAGGTACGTGGTTGAAGAAAATTAAGCAGACCGTGGAGAGGAAGGCCAGGGCTGGGTGAATGGGCTGACTTCCTGTGCCATGTGGGAGGAAATGATACAGCCCAAATTTATTGAGTGCTCATGACGTCTATTGTGTTAAGCAGTTTACTTCCATCATCTCATTTAATGCTCACAACAACCCTATGAGGTGGCTACTACTATCATTCCCTTTTCACAGATGAGAAAACACAGGCTCAGGGAGCTTCCCTAATGGCACACAACTGGTAAAGAGTAAAGCTGGGATTTGTACCCAGGTCGGTCTGACTTCAAAGCACGTAAAACCAGGCCATATCCTGCCGACAGAAATGGATACTTAGATCCTTCCGTATCTTGGCTATCGTGAATAATCCTGCAACGAACATGGCAGTGCCCGTTCGTTGTACCGGTTTTTCTTCAGATAAACACCCCCAAAGTGGAATTGTCGGATCATATGGTACTTCTAATTTTTTGAGGAAGCTCCATGCTGTTTTCCAAAGTGATCGCACCAGTTTTCGTTTCATACAGTACATTACCAATGGTGCAGGAGACTGCCTTTTTCTCTCCATCCTCACAAGCATTTGTTATTCCTAGTCTTTTTGATTATAGCCATTCTAGCAGGTGGGAAGTTTTACCTCCTTGTGGTTTTGATATGTCTTTCCCTGACTGGTGATATGGGAGACCTTTTCATGTACCTGCTGGGCATCTGTCGGTCTTCTGTGGAAAAATGTCTATTCAGATCTTTTGCCCGGTTTTTAATCAAGTTGTTTGATTTTTCTTTTTTCTGCTTTTGAGTTTTTGGAATTCATTGTATATTGTGGATGTTAACCCTTTATCAGAAACACGATTTGCAAATATTTTCTCCCGTTTTGGGTAGGTTGCCTTTTCATTTTGTTGACGGTTTCCTTTGACGTGCAGAAGCTTTTGCGTTTCATGTTCGCCCATTTGTTTCATATACTCCCTGTGGAGGTGTAGTTTACTCCAGATTTTCAACATGAAACTCTTTTTCTTTTTTAAAGGGACCGAGAGAGAGAGAGGGTAGGAGAGAAGGGGAAGGGACAGAGGGAGAGGGAGAGATTCCCATGCAGGCTCCAAGCTCAGCATGGAGGCCCGAAGTTGCGTGGGATTTCACAACCGTGAGATTGTGACCCAACATCTGGAGGCAAACTGCACCTTCACATGGAATGTGAGTGAACGTTTTTCTGGTGGCCATCACAAGAGCTTTAGAGGCCGCCTGATTCCCACTCTGACTGAAACGACGGGAAGCTCGAGGGCATGCAATCAGATCTGACGAGACCTGGCTCAGTGACCCGCCTTCTGGCTTTGTATTTTGTCCAATCAGATAGGGCTTGCCGGTGACGTCAGGAAATGCAGCGTCTATAAATAGGCCAGCACCGGGTCAACCGCCTCCCGTGTCCTTCCTTCTGAGCTGTAAGGAAGGCGAGCACCACATGGCTGAGCCTGGCTGTGGGACCTCTTCTGAGGAAAGCCTGGGCACGGAGGAACCCTCGGCAGCCGACCCGAAGAGCCCGAAGCAGAAGCAGCCGAGGCGCCAATGCCGCCGCCACTGCCTCCGCCGCCGCCGCCGCCCCGACAGTTTCGCCACCTACTTCCCCAGGGTTCTGAAGCAGGTGCACGAGGGCCTGAGCCTCTCGAAGAAGGCCGTGAGCGTCATGGATTCGTTCGTTAAGGACATCTTCGAGCGCATCGCCGACGAGGCCGCTCGTCTGGCTCGCTCCACCAAGGGCTCCAACAAGCACTCCACCATCAGCTCCAGGGAGATCCAGACAGCCGTGCGCCTGCTGCTGCCCGGGGAGATCGGCAAGCACGCCGTGTCCGAGGCCACCAAGGCCATCATCAGGTACACCTTATGCCAATGAGCTGCTGCCCTCCGGACCAGCTGACCACCTCGCAAACCAAAGGCTCTTTTCAGAGCCACTTCACTGGGCACAAAAAGACCTGTAACTCTCCAGAGTGCCACCTACTCTATCTAGCACTTGGACCTGGGCCATTGTGCCGGTCCTTAAAACACTTTTACCGTTCTCCCATTCCCACTAGATATTCTTTCCTGCTTTGTCAAAGATGAGTTGACCATATAGTTGTGGCTCCATTTCTGGGTTTTCTCTTCTGCTCCATTGATCTACATGTCTGTTTTTGTGCCAGTACCTTACTGTCTTGATCACTACAGATTTGTAATGTAGCTTGAAATCTGGAATCTTGATGCCTCCGAGTTTTGCTTTTCTTTTTCAGAATTGCTTTGGCTCTTCAGGGTCTTTTGCAGTTGTATACAAATTTTAGGACTGTTTGTTCTAGCCCTGTGAAAAATGCTGGTGGTATTTTGATAGGGATTGCATTAAATGTGTAGATTGCTTTGGGTAGGATAGACATTTTAACAATGTTTGTTCTCTGAATCCCTGAGCATGGAATGCTTCTCCATTTCTTTGTGCCCTCTTCAATTTCTTTCATAAGTCATCTGTAGTTTTCAGAGTAGAGACCTTTTACCTCTTTAGTCAGATTTATTCGTAGATATCTTGTTTTTGGTGCAATTGCAAATGGGATTGATTCCTTGCTTTCTTTTTCTCCTGCTTTGTTAGTGGTGCATAGAAATGCAACACATTTCTGCACATTGACTTTATAGCCTGTGACTCTGCTGAATTCGTGTATGAGTTCTAGCAACCTTTATGGTGGAGTTTTGGGTTTTCTGTATGGAGTATCCTGTCATCTGCAAATAGTGAAAGTTTGACTTCTTCCTTGCTGATTTGGATGCCTTTTCTTTCTTTCTCTTGTCTGATTACTGAGGCTAAGACTTCTAGTACTATGATTTTTCTTATGTATTTTATTTTTCTAGAGATTATATTTATTTATTTGAGAGAGAGAGAGAGAGAGAGAGCATGAGCAGGGGAGGGACAGAGGGAGAAGTAGAATCCCCACTGAGGAGGGAGTCTGATGCGGGGCTGAGCCGAAGGCAGACGCTTAACCGACTGAGCCACCCAGGTGCCTTTCCAGTACCATGTTTAATACTAATGGTGAGAGTGGAAATCCCTGTCTTATTCCTGACCATAGGGGAAAGGCTCTCCGTTTTTCCCCATTGAGGATATTAGCTGTCGGTCTTTCGTATATGGCCTTTATTATGTTGAGGTGTGTTCCACCTATCCTTACATTATAGAGGGTTTTTATCAAGAAAGGATGCTGTATTTTGTCACAGGCTTTTTCTGCATCTAAGGACAGGATCATCCGGTTCTTATCCTTTTAATAATGTGGTGTATCACATTGACTGATTTGCGAATATTGAGGCACCAACTCTGCAGCCCAGGAATGAATTCCATTTGATTGTGGTGAATAATTCTTTTAATGTACTGTTGAATTCAATTTGCTACTATTTTATTAAGAATTTTGACATCTCTGTTCATCAGGAATATTGACCTGTAATTCTTTTTAGTGAGGTCGTTGGCTTTAGAACCAAGGTAATGCTGGCTTTGTAGAATGTGTTTGGAAGTTTTCCTTGCATTTCTATTTTTTTGGAACAGTTTGAGAAGAGTACGTATTAACTCTTCTTTATTTTATTTTTTAATTTAAATTCAATTAGCCAAGTTATTGGCTAACTAATTTCAGATGTAGTGTCCAATAACTTATCAGTTGCGTATAACACCCAGGGCTCCTCACATCATGTGCCCTCCTTAATGCCCATCACCCAATTTCCCCATCCCCCCACCCACCTCCCCTCCAGCAACCCTCAGTTTGTTTCCTATAGTTAGGAGTCTCTCAAGGTTTTTCTGCCTCCCTGATGACTTCCCATTCAGGTTCCTTCTGTTCCCCAACGGTCCTCTGCGCTGTTTCTCATATTCCACATACGAGTGAAACCATATGATAATTGTCTTTCTCTGATTGACTTATTTCTCTCAGCCTAATACCCTCCAGTTCCAGCCATGTTGATGTAAATGGTAAGTATTCATCCTTTCTGATGACTGAGTAATATTCCATTGTGTATATATATGTATAGCACTTCTTCATTAAAAAAAAAAATATTTTATTTATTTATTTGACAGAGAGAGAGATATCCAGCGAGAGAGGGAACGCAAGCAGGGGGAGTGGGAGAGGAAGAAGCAGACTCCTAGCAGAGCAGGGAGCCCGATGCGGGGCTCGATCCCAGGACCCTGGGATCACGGCCTGAGCTGAAGGCAGACGCCTAACGACTGAGCCACCCAGGCTCCCCAATATACCACTTCCTCTTTATCCATTCCTCTGTCGATGGACAACTCAGCTCTTTCCACAGTTTCGCTATTGTGGACATCACTGCTATAAACATCGGTGTGCAATTAACTCTTCTTTAAATGTCTGGTAGAATTCCCCTGGGAAGACATCTGGCCCAGGACTTCTGTTTGTTGGGAGATTTTTTGATTACTGATTCAATTTTTTTGCTGCTTATGGGTCTGTGCAAATTTCCTGTATCTTCCTGTTTCCATTTTGGAAGTTTGTAGGTTTCTAGGAATTTGTCCATTTCTTCCAGGTTGCCCAGTTTGTTGGCATCTAATTATTCATAGTAGTCTCTTATCATTGTTTGTATTTCTGTGGTGTTGATTGTGATCCTTCCCCTTTCATTCGTGATTTTATCTATTTGGGTCCTTTCTCTTTTCTTTTTGATAAGTCTGGCTAGGGGTTTGTCAATTTTATTAATTCTCTTGAAGAACTAGCTCATAGTTTTCTTAAACTGTTCTACTGATTTTTTTGTTTTGTTTTGTTTTTATATGGTTTACTTCTGCTCTAATCTTTATTAGTTCCTTTCTTCTGCTGGCTTTAGACTTTCTTTGCTGTTCCTTTTCTGGCTACTTTAGATGTAAGGTTATGTTGTGTCTTTGAGACTTTTCTTGGTAATCGAATTAGGCCTGTATTGCAGTATACTTCCCTGTTAAGACTGCCTTTGGTGCATCCCAGAAGTCTTGGACTGTTGTGTTTTCATTTTCATTTGCTTCCATGTGTTTTTTGTATTTCTTCTTTAATTTCCTGGCTAACCCATTCGTTCTTTCGTAGGATGTTCTGTAACCTCCACGTATTTGAGGTCTTGCCATTTTTGTGTGTGTGTGTGTGGTTGACTTCAAGCTTCATAGTGTTGCGGTCTGAAAATAGGCATGGTATGGTCTCGATCTTTTTGTACTTGTTGAGGGCTGGTTTGTGGCCCAGTATGTGATCTATTCTGGAGAACGTTCCATGTGCACTTGAGAACAATGTGTATTCTGTTTCTTCAGGATGAAATGTTCTGAATACGTCTCTTAAGTCCATCTGGTCCAGTGTTGTCATTTAAAGCCACGTTTCCTGGTTGACTTTCTGCTTAGATGATGATCTGTCCATTGTCGTAAGTGGGGTGTTAAAGTCCCCTACTATTATTGTATTATTATCCATGAGTTTCTTTATGTTTATTATTAATTGATGTATATATTTGGTGCTCCCAAGTTAGGGGCGTAAGTATTTACCATTGTTGGATCTTCTTGATGGATAGAACCCTTAACTGGGATATAATGCCCTTCTTCTTCTCTTGTTACACCCTTTGTTTTAAAATCTAGTTTGTCTGATATAAGTATGGCTTTTGGTGTCCATTAGCATGATAGATGGTTCTCCATCCCCCTCACAATCTGTAGGTGTCTTTAGGTGTAAAATGTGTCTCTTTTAGGCAGTATGTAGATGGATCTTGTTTCTTTATCCATTCTGATACCCTATGTCTTTTGATTGGAGCATGTAGTCCATTTATATTCAGAGTGATTGTTGAAAGATGCGAATTTAGTGCCATTGTATTACCTGTAGAGTTGGTGTTTCTGGCAATGTTCTCTGGTCCTTTCTAGTCTTTGTTGCTTTTGGTCTCTTTTTCTCCACTCAAAGAATCCCCCTTAAAATTTCTTGCAGGGCTTGTTTAGTGGTCACGAACTCCTTTAGTTTGTGTTTGGGAAACTCTTTTTTTTTTATATATTAGTACTTTTTTATTATATTATGTTAGTCACCATACAGTAGTACATCCCCGGTTTTTGATGTAAAGTTCGATGATTCATTAGTTGCGTATAACACCCAGTGCTCCAAAGGCAAGAGGAACAAAAGATAAAATGAACTTGTGGGACTTCATCAAGATAAAAAGCTTCTGCACAGCCAAGGAAGCAGTCAAAAAAACTAAGAGGCAGCCCACGGAATGGGAGAATATATTTGGGAAACTCTTTATCTCTCCTTCTATTCTGAATGATAGCCTTGCTGGGTAAGGCATTCTTGGCTGCATATTTTTCCCCATTCAGCATGTTGAATATTTTCTGTCACTCGCTTCTGCCCTCCTGCCACGTTTCTGTGGACAGATCTGCTGTGAATCTGATCTGTCTTCCCTTGTAGGTTAAGGACTTTTTTTTTTTTTCTATGCTGTTTTCAGGACTCTTTCCTTGTCTGTGTATTTTGTGAATTTGACAAGGATACACCTTGGCGATGGTCATCTTCTGTTGAATTTCAAGGGGGTTCTCTCTGCTTCTTGCATTTTGATGTCTGCGTTCCTCTCCAGATGAGGGAAGTTTTCACCTCTAATTGTTTGAATAAACCTCATGCCCCCTTTTCTCTCTCTTCATCTTCTGCGACTCCTATGCCATGAACGTTATTACGTTTTAATAAGTTGCTAAGTTCCCTAAGTCTAACTGCGTGGTCCATTACCTTTCTTTCCCTCTACTTTTTAGCTTCTTTCTTTTCCATAATTTTATCACTTATATCACTGAATTGCTCCGCGGTTTCATCCATCCTCGTTATTATGACCTCCATGTGGGATGGCATCTCGTTTGTAGCATTTTTTATTTCAGCCTGACTAGACTTTAGTTGTTTTATCTCTGTAGTCAGGGATTCTCTAGTGTCTTCTATGAGTTTTTCAAGCCCAGCTAGTATCCTGATAACCGTTGTTTGAAATTCTAGTTCAGACATCTTACTTATATCTGTATTGATTAAATCCCTGGCCGTGAGTTCTACTTCCTGTTCTTTCTTTTGGGGTGAATTTCTCTGTCTTGCCGTGTTGTCCAGAAAATTAAAGAAAGTAGATAAAAAGAACCCCCGAAATGAAAAAACAACACAAAAACCAAAGAAACAAAAAAGGGAAAAAACAACCCTCCCCACAAAAAACCTAGATCCTGGGTGTGTTTCGGTTGGCTTGTTAAAAGAATCTAGATCCCAAAATAAAAGGTAAAAAAAGAAAAGAAAACAAAACTGAAAATAAGCAAAAAATAAAATATATATGTCTAAAAATTTTTTAAATTTATACTTGGGGCACCTGGGTGGCTCAGTCAGGTAAGCATCTGGCTCTTGGTTTCAGCTTAGGTCATGATGTCAGGGTCCTGAGATTGAGTCCTGAGTCAGGCTCCGTGCTCAGCGGGGAGTCTGTTTGAGGATTCTCTCCTTCTTCCTCTGCCCCTCCGCACTAAAATAAATAAATAAATAAATAAATAAATAAATAAATAAATAAATGTATAAAAAATAAAAATAACAAATTAATAAAAATTTTAGAAAGGGAATTTAAAAAAAAGAATAGTAAGGAAAAACAATAATAAAAAGATAAAGAATACAAGTGAAAAGGAAGCTAGATCCTATTTCTCCTAGAGCTGAAGCTTTGTAGCACTCTGTGATCAGTAGACTTGGTGCCATCGAGTGGTTTGTGCCGGTCTTCTGGGGGAGGGTCTTGCTGTGCCGATTCTCAGGGGGCTTGTTTCAGTGGAAATGCGCCCCTAGGGCACAGGGGGCCCGGACTTGGTCAGCTCCCGACTCCACTAGGTGGCACCGTTTTGTTCCCTGAAGGCTTTCAGGGCTGATGGGTGCGATGAATATGATGGCGCCCCACTCTCTAGCCCCGGAGTTGAAGAGGGCTCTTCAGTGAGCCCTCTCGGAGAACAATCTAGCCCCCTGCTTGTGTCCCCGGTTTCCGTCTGAACCCTGGGTTCACCCTGCCTGTGTCCGAGCTTTTTAATCTCAGGCATGTGACTGAGTTTCAAAACTCCAAGTTTTGGGGACTCTGGGGCACAGATCCATGCTATCCCTCCAGGGTAGGGTCTTGTTGCACTTTTGCCATTTGCTGGCCGGTCCCAGGAAAGCGGTTGCATGACTGCCTGGTGGTTCAGTTTCTGGCGAAACAGCGCAGAAAGCTGGCACCAAGACCCACAGCTCCCAGCTGGCTTCCGTGCTATTATGCGTGGGAATAGTGCAGCGGGATGGCACCACCCATTCTTCTTGGGACCCCGGGGATCCTTGGACCTTGCTGGGACTCCACCCCACTTTGCCGCGTGAGCACCTTTAAGCCAGGCATGTCCTCCGTGGTAGCAGGCTTCTAAAAGTTCAGATTTTGCACTCCACTGCTTATGACACTCTGTGGCAGCCTCTGTAAGCAGTCTCCCTCCCCACCCCTGTCTCCACAACCATATCTCCCCCGTTTCAACTCTCTGCACCTCCTACCTTCCAAAAGGTGCTCGCTCTTCTACTTGTAGACTTACAGATGTGGTTCTCTCAGGCCTCCGATTCATTTCTTGGGTGTTCAGGATGATCTGATAACCATCTAGCTGTGTTCGAGGGATGAGACAAGCTTAGGGTCCCCCTACTCCTCTGCCATCTTAACCGCCCCCCCATCCAGAGGTTCTTTACGTGTGATGTGACAACAGATATAACTGCAGAAGCACATAATCGAGCATATCCCATTTGCAACCTATCCCTTATTTGGAATTCATTTGCACATATAAATGAGGACACACAGTTTACAGAAATAGCTAAATCCCATATTCAGGAAGCAATTCACATTTGAACTCCTTGGTGTCTGAAAGTACTCTCTGAATTCACTCAGTTTTTTTCTGATATTTGTCTCTTCCTGCCTAAATCTTTTTTAAAACAAAAACCTTTGTGACCTGCAATTAGGCACGGGTGATTCGATCCTCTAATGAGAGCAGCCAACACCACAGTCCTCACTGGCTCATCCAGTGGAAGACTGGCAGCCCCCGACTAGCTCCACTGACCCAAGGTGTGGGGAGGTTGCGAAAAAAGAACGAACCTTCTAGTGATTTTCAGCATGCAGATTGGAGAGAAACAGTGTGTGACTCTTTGCCTGTAGTTGTTTGCTTGCTTGCTTATAATCCTGGTGAATAAGGATATGAATGCGGACCCACTAATAGACAAATCTCTTGCCCTTTCCAAGAAATTAAGAAAACAGTGGTGGTCAGTTAACAGATGAATCCTTTTTTTCCCCCCCTCAAGCAATTTCAGTGTTAATATTATTGTTAGGCTATATTTTCTTATTTTCATTTGGATTTTTTCTGGTTCTATGGATTTTTACTTGTTTCTTTTGCTATACACTCATTACCTAATTTCAAAGCAGTTGGATATTTTCCAGTTGCCTCATAAACAATTGATTTCTAGATTCTCTCGCTGTGGTGAGAGAACATACACTGTGATTTCAATCATCTGAAACGAATTATGGTGTGTTTTTTAAAGCCCAATGTTAGGTCGATAGTGTTAAGTGTTCCTTTGCATTTTTAAAACACTTGGAAAATCTTTTTTTTTTTTTTTTTGGATGGGATCTAGAAACCTGTAAGGAATCTCATTCTCAGTCACATGAGACACAAGATGGATAAACTACAAAAGATAAAGCTTTTCTTGAACCCAGCAGAAGAACCATGGGACTCTGCTGGGAGAGATTGAACTCACAGACGATTTCACCTTTTGTAGAGCCCCACTTGCTTAAGGGAAAGAATGGGGGACAGTGCAGAATACTCAAGAGATTCCCTGAATTGTTTGGTCAAGTGTACAATAACGCTGATGAGCCATTACCTCCAGAGCACTCCACTGGATCATTGGAGTTAGGATTCAGGGCAAAGGACCCCTCCCCCATCAGAATTAGTACTTGTTATTATTCTGGAATATGAGAAAAATCTTATGAGAGGATTTTTTAAAAAGAGTATGCTGCCTTAGGAAACTGAGACAACCTACCATGAAATCAACTGTAAGTAAATCCTTTTAGGTGGTGCCTTGAGATAATCTCACAGGTCTGAAACAAAAATTTTGGAGACCAAAGGCTCTTTTCAGACCTATGCACCTTTTCAGACTAAGAACTGTGGAGCAGTTAGAACAAAATACATTTCTCTTGATCTCTTAATTTCTATCATGCTAATTAATTCTGCTTCGAAATGCCAGTGTTTCTCTGTATCACATACACATTTTTCCCACCAGCGTTATCCTTGTGTGTTGGTCTCACAGGTATTGTAATATGTGAGAAGTCATTTTAGGAAAGTGAATCCATTAGGGTATCTTTTGTTGTGCTTTGCGTTTGTAAATTCAGAAAGCAAATAGGATTGTTGGTGAAACAGCTTAAACAACGGATCATAACTGGGCCATGGGATGAAGACTTGGAGTGTGAGTATGACTGACATGCCTGAAATCTAGGAGGGAAAGAAGAAAAGCGGAGTTGGTTGTTGAAGCCCAGAAGGAGGAGTGTGTACATCTGATTGTTGGCTCCGTGGCTGAATGGGGACCAAAGGGCCTAAATGAGCAATTATAATCTAATGATGCGTTTTACTGAAAAGGCCAACTAAGAGAACGGACTTTACTGCTGTACCTGACAAATTACAAGCACGAAAATGGGGGAAATGGTATTAATAGAACAAACATACCCCAAGCACACTTTTATCAGCATGTCACCTATTAAGGAATTCATCTAAGCACATGACTGAGGATGCAAACACAGAACAGAAGTAGCTAAATCAAAATGATAGGAAACAACAATACCTACTTCGATCTCCCTAGAAACTGGAGTTACTGTTATAACTAGTTCATATTTCTCTGATTCTTTTCTTTTCCAGGCTATTATCCTTTGTTTCTGAAAGGTAGATTTTCATGACCTGCTGTTACGCATCATTAGAATGATGACAGCTTCCACTGAGAGCAGCCAAGTCTCACTCTCCTCTGAGCTAATGAACAACTTGCAGCCCCTTACCTGCAGCCATTGACCTACACTTGGAGTAGGTGGACCCCCAAATGAGCCCATAATCGACTTCCTGGTGTTCATCCTCGGAGATTGAAGAGTAAATTGGTGTGTTTCTTTGCCCGTTACACGCTTTTTAAATTAGTATCGTTTGTTTGCTTGTAATTAGAGTGATTTAAAGCCATGTTCCCAAGACTAGGGCAGACATGTCTCCTGTCTTCTCCATCAGATTAAGAAAACAGTGGCAATGAATTAAGAGACATAAGGTGATTTGCACCTCCCCATCTTTTTCTTCAAGCTGTCTGAAGTTGAAGTAATTTCTTTTTTCTTTTACCTCAAGTGCATGACCCCGAATACAAAATGCAGCACATTGACTTGGCAGGATGAAAACCCAGTTAACCAGACCTGAGCCAATAAAATGGGGTTGGTCCTGATTTTGGACCCATCATAGCCCCCCTCCTCTTTGATCATGGTCTGTCACTCCTGGATAAGAACAGAGTGAGTGTTGGGAAGGGAGGAGAAAGCTTGAAAAAGTGGCCACATCCTCTTTTCTTCTTATTATGAGGTACTTTAAAAACAAATCCAGGATCACAGGTGGGTTTTGGTCGATCCATGAGGAGGACATTAGTGGGACAAGAGAGCACTAGGACTCATCTCCAGATGGTCATCAATTCAGTCCTTGCCATGCTGTCTAGCGACCATCTGAGGGTTGTGACACGGTCAGTCTTGTCCCTCACAGCTTCTGTTGTAACCCATGATTCTTCTGGACATGATAATCCTGAAACCTGTCCATAATTTAACTACCTCTGCTTCCAAGATCTTACTACAAGAAGTAATGGTGAGCAGCCCTTGGGGGTCATAGTTAGGCAGGGACCATAGGACTATGTGTGGACTTGATGCTTGACCAGGTATTTTGTCATACACAACTGGGAATTTTTGTTTTAGGAATGAATAGTAGGCATCGTTATCGTGCTCGTTTAGATAACTGGACTGGCTTAGTGAATTCTATCCCTTCTAGGAATTCAGAGTTATTTCCCAAGTAGGGTCTTCCCAGAAAAGTGAATGGCCTTACCCAAGATGATCACATAGCAACTGGCCTACGTCTGACACCAGGACCCTGGCTGATCTTTTGAATTTCACTCCGATTGCTGGTCCACCAGATGTGTTAAAAGCCTTTGAATGTTTGAGCCTATCAGAGGCTCATTCTTCTTCGGATTAACCTGCTTGACAGGAAATACGTAAATATAAAATGAAATGCGGCATCGATTACTTCACCTACCCTGATCTCCGCTGTGTAATTGGTTCAAATCGAGATTTGTAAGCAAGTGTTTGCCATGAACAAACTCTAAAAGGTTGGGATGGCTTATGTATGGGGCTGCTCGTGCTTCCCGCCTCCTCTCCCTAAAGTCTTTTCGTGGCCTCAAACCTGCCCTATTTATGACTCTCTGGATATGTACTTTTGTAGGCCTGTGGAGAGGGATGGATGACAATTGAAGTGTCAGGTTTTAGGGGATTCCTAAGGGAGGTGAAGGCTCTGCCTTGGATTGGAGGGCTCTGCTACATGGGCCAGGTCACTCTACTAGGGGCAAGAGAGGTGGAAAACAATTCGAGAGTTTGCCACCCTGGACCAGTGAACCAAAGACTTTGTTGTGTGGGCATACCCAGTGTGTGGCACCCAGTAGCATCTCAAAGAATGTGTGTTGCATGACACTGTGTGTCACGTTCGGGAAGGCTGCTCAGTCCTCGACACTTCCCACTGAGAGGTCCTGTCTCCACCCCCTCCCACACATCCTCTCCCCCGCCCCTGCTCTTGACTCTGGGCACGCATGTGATTATTTTGGCTAATGAAAGATGGTGGAAGTGATGCTATGTGAATTACAGATCTAACCTTTAAGAGGAAAGGTGTCTTCCGCCTTGCTTCTTGAAAGCTCTGATCTGCCATATAGGAATTTTGCCTATCCTGCTGGAAGTACAATATGGAGAGGCTCTGAGACTCTCTGGAGTGGCACAGAGGCCCAGAGGAGCCATCTCTCTAACCAGCCCCACCAAGGCAACAGGATGGGAGTGCAAGTTGTCTCAAACCTTGCAGAGTAGCTTAGGCATCATCTGACTACTACTGAGTGGGCCTGGTCTGATTTACACGTTTAGGGGTCACTGACGCTTTTTATTTGGACACTATTTGGAATAGATTAGTGAAAAACTCCCATTCCAAACACACACAGATATTTGAGAAAAATTATTATAAATATCATTTAAATGTGATATTTAAATGATGAGCTGGAAAAGAGCCAGAGATTAATAGACAACTGAGACTTCTGTATCAATCCCTGATGCTTGTTAAATAAGGCCCTCGGTGAAAAACTGTCTTGTTTTTGTTTTGTTTTGTTTTTGGTTTTGTTTTACCACAGGGGCAGGGGAGACGACAAGGAAACTTGCATCTCTTGGCCTTGGGTCTGGCTGAGGTGTGGGAAGGCTCCTTTGAGAACCTGAAGTCACAATCCTGCCCACATGTGCCTTTGGAGTTCTGACAAACACTATCGTTATGGCTCAATGAATTCTGGCAGAATCCCAGACGTGGGGCAAATGCAAGTCAAATCCTTTCTGGAGGAGGCCACCCTTAACGGAGGCTTTAAGAAGGTTCCTACTGATAAAGCCCTCCCTAACATGCTCATAATTAAAAAAAACGAAACATGTACACCTCCAAAGACTTATTGCCAGGTGCAAACTATTTAAAAAGTGTTTAACGTGTTTAAGTAGAGGGGAGGATATCAACAATCCCAGGGAAGAAACAACCAAATCTCACAAAGGGTCAAGTGAAATTTCTGAAAGTGGAAAATAGAACCACTGGAAGAAAAGGTTCATGTAATTTTGAAAGAACCAATTAGACCCACCAGAATAGAGAATTAGCATATGGGAAGAGAGAGAAAAGAAATTACGGAGACTGTCTCCCAGAGAGATAAAGAGGAAGGAAAGGTAAAGGAAAGGTGAAGAGACAGAAGGCATGGACCAAAAATATAAAAACTGCATCTCGTGGGAGTTTGTGAAGGAGATACTGGTCAAATGGCAGAAGAACAATATTCAAAGAGGAAATAGCTGGTAATTTTCCAGAAGGGAGGAGAGCCGTGGTTCCCTAGATTCAGGACACACACCTGGATGCGTCATAGTAAAGCTGCAGAGCAATGAAAACCTAGGTACAGAAAACATGGGTTCATAAAAGCAAACCGTGACTCTGTGAAACGGTTCCAATAATGGTGGAGGGGAAGGGCCACTTAGAGGGGATTCTATGGCCTCGAGGGCTTATTAACATTAGGAAGCCTGGACCAGGCATTTTACAAAAGAGTAAGCATACAAGTACCAAAAAAAAAATTACACAGGAAGGGCATTGTTTTATAAGCAGCCTGAGAATTGCCTACTGAAACCACGATGAGGTACCATTTCACAGCACTGGAACCACAAGGAAGAAAAAAACTGATCACCCCAAATGCTGGTGAGGAGTTACAGCAATGGGGGCATCACATGCATCGCTAGTTGGAGTGCAAGGTGGTCTGACTCCTTTGGACCACGTTGATCAGTGTGCCGGAGCCGCGCAGACTGCTGACTGCAGCACTTCCACTCCCAGGCACCCAATCTAGAGACCTGCGCACAGGGAGACATGGATGAGAGTGTTCTTAGCAGCATTGTATTTATGAACCCCAAATTTAGAAACCATCTAATGGTCATCAACAGTAAAATGGATGAGACACATATTCACACAATGGAATGCTATTCAGCAGTGAAAATAAGTGAACCAGGGCTATCGGTATCATACCTCACACACAGCAGTGAGAGAAAACAGCATGTTACAGAAAAATACCTTCATCATGATATAATTTATGGAAACATGGAAACATGCAGAACAATGCTAACAGTGTATGCTGTTTAGCGATTAATATCTCTGTGGTAGAAATTCGTGGAAATGAACTAATATAACAAAATAAAAATTATTAAAAAAAAGAAATTCATGGAAATGAGAAACATCCATTTAATAGAGGGGTTACCTCTGGGAGGGTCAAGGAGGGGTACAGGGGAGGGGTACACGCGGGTTCAACGGTATCTGTCATATTTTATTCCTTAGGCTGGGTGGTGGGTAGATGGATGTTTGGTTATATTTTTCTTTCTATATTTTCATTTATCCAAAATGTGTGTAAGTTTTTTTCTAAATTGGAGTGATCACCGTCAACTCTGCTGTCCCTCTCGCCCCATGTCCAGTTAGTCACACTATGCTACCAGTGTCATTCCTCAAGCAGTCCCCGAATCTCTCCTCCCCACTCCATCCCTACTGCTTCCTACCAGGCCTTCATTGCTGTCACCGGGCTTAAGGCAACCACCTCCCAGTTCCACTCGGGGCCCTTTCAAATCTAGCTTCTGTACCACTGCCAAAGTGATCTAACAAAAACACAAACCTGACAGCCTGTCACTTCCCTGCTTAAAACCCTGCAAGTTTCCCTGCTGCCTAGAGGACAAGGTCCTAGCTCCGGTTCCCTAATACGGCCCACCAAGCCCTTCATGACCTGGCCCCTGCCTTTCTCCCCAGTCTCATCTGCCACCACTTCCTGCCTTGCATTTGAAGTTCCAGAGATGCTGAACTACTTGCAGTTCCCACAAGGGCGACTAACTCCTCCCGGTTTGCCCAGGGCTTTTCTGAGCTCAGCAGGGACAGTCCCGCATCATGGGAGCCCCGCAGTCATAGGCAACACGGGACTGACCTGGTATGCAACCTGAAAGTCCTTCCTGCATCCTAGGAAGCCCTTCAAAGGCACCTGGCAGGCTGGGACAGTTGGTCACCCTAGTCCCCCAGCTCCCAAGCTGCTTCTGCTGCGGAATCAGCTCCTGCTGCTTCCACCGCTTGAGACGTCTCCTTTTCCTCTTGCCTCCTCGTTCTGGAAACAGGACTCAAAACAAACAACAAACAAAATGTGACGTGGAACACGGAAAACACTACAAAACCCACATAACTTACACTTTACCTCTTCCAGAAAGAGTTCCTGACTAGCCCCTGGGCTGGGTTCAATGCCCTTCCTCTGGGCTCCCGAAATCACCTGAGCACGCCTCTGTCATAGCATTTCATATATTATAAATATCTGACCAAAGTATCTGCCTCCCCCCCTCTGGACTCTCAGCCTGATGTAGTAGGTACTCAGCAAATGTTTGTTGCATAAATGAATAGATGAATGCAGGCTGTGCTATAAACCCTAACACGAGATTTCCTGACCCTTCCTGAGCATAGCATGGCTAAAATATTGTGGTTGGAGAACTGAAAAGTACTTGAAAGTGGCGATTCCAGGCTTTCCCTCCCCCGCCCCCCGATCTTAAGGGAAAAGGGGAATTTTTATCCTGTTGCAGAGAACGACAAAAAAATAGTATTCCAAGTTGAGTTATACAGATTAGATAGATGACTTCCCACAGATTTGACAGTTTTATTGCATTTCTGACGGTGGATTTTCCTCCCTTCTGGGAAGTTGGTGGTGGCGGGCACGATAACACCCCTCTTGGATCTCTAAAGCCCTATGAGGTAAGTACTGTCTGTATCCCCGATGGACAAAGAATCAACCCAGGACTAGAAAGTTGAGGCAATTGCCCTGCGTCACCCAGTTCAGGAAGCAGGTGAGCCGGGATTAGACCTCTGTTCCACCTAACTACCCAGCCTAGCTTCTTGCTTCTTGCTTCTTGTTGCTTCCCTGAATGGGGTGGGGGTGGGGTGGGGAGTCCTGTGAATAGAAGCAGGTAGTGTCGGTGGATGCTGCTTGGCAGGCCAGTTGAGGCCAGGGGAGAGCCTGGGTATCCTGGGCTCCCTCGCTGAGGCTTCCTGAATCCTAATCCCTGGGAGCCAGGGCAGGGGGAGAGCAGGAAACCTTGGAGCTCAGCTAGAGAAGGGCTTTTCCCTCCGACCCGAGTGAGGCCTCTGGAAGATCTGACGGGACCAAAGACACAGCTCGTGGACCCCTGAAGTACTCACCTGTAGGAGGCCTAGTTCTACTGGATCTAAGGGAAGCCTGGCTGAGCACAGTCCCATGACCCTGAAGTGCTCAGGCCCGGGTCTGGAGGCTCAGGCCTCAGACTGTGCTTTAGCCTCAGATTACCAGCCTTCTAGCCTGCTGTGTGAGGTCATGGCCACGGGTTCCCAGGTCAGTCTGGAGTCCTACCGGATTTGAGGTCTGCTGAAGTAAATGGCCAATCCCTTCTGCTTTCCCCATCATCACGCCTGATGCCAGAGTGCAGCAGAGCTTATCTCCACACCTAATCATAGATCCCATGATTGGTATTCTATTGGAGTGAAATGCTCAGCCTTGACTCCAAGGGAATTCATCCCTTCCTGGGTTAATAAGCCTCTTCAGAGGAGGCTCATTCGACACGTGCTTATTCACCTCCTCCGCTGCTCATTTTTGGGACCTTGGAGCCACCGTGGAATTCCCTGTGGTTTAGCTTGACCCATCACTTCCCCCCACCTCTTTTTTTCCTGGCCAAGAGGGACCTTACCGAGGCTTGGGGACCCTCCGAATCCTGTATCTTTACTACCTGCAGGCTTTTCTCAAGCAGGCCTCCCCCTACTAAGTAAAAGTAAAGGTGCAGGCTCTCCTATTCTGGTCTCTACTTCGGTCCATCCTCCCACCCACCCATTTGCAGGCATTCAAGGGAGACTTAATCTAGCGTAGGAGTCAAAACTGGATTTGATTCCTGGCTAGGCCACTCGTTAGATATAACCCAACCTCTCTGGGCCTCACTCTTCTCAACAGAAGGAATTACGCCTGCCTGTCCTGTAAGGAAAATATGGGGGCAAAGGGTGAAGACTGGACGTGTGTGTATAACATACACAGAAGAGCGCCTGCCATGTAGAATCTCATAGAGCTCAATTTTTAAAAATGGTTATTACGGTGATTTGTGTAGTGCTGGATACTGGAAGGTGAGGAAGGAGAAGGTGTGGCCCCCTAACTTCTGTGGCATTACAATTGAACAGAGAGCTAGCACAGGCATACTCCCAAATGACTACCAGTAGAAGGCCGCATCTGATCAAGACCAGGATGCACACATTGCGGGGGGTTCAGCGAGCAAGAAGAGAAAGAGGCAGGGAAGTCACCTTAGGCCTGTACCACACACTGCACCTGGCATGCTACATCTATTCCCTCATTCAGCCCTAATCGTGGCCCTTCCGCAGGGGCATTACGAAGAATGCACCCGTTTTACAGTTGGAGGTACTGAGGCTCAGGGAGGGAGAAGTCACTGTAGGCTGCGATGGTCAGGTCATCTTCACAGAGGAGGTAGGATCTGAGCCAAGACTTGCTAGGTGAATGGGACTTGGACAGGGAGAGGGTGAGGGTGAGTGGGAGAGGGTGAGTGGGAGTGAGGAGGAACAGCTTGCCAACAAAACCCCGAGTCAGCAATGCCCAAAGCTAGCAAGGTAACAAGGCACTTTCCAGTTGCTCCCTAGCAACTTCCCATCGCAACTCAGGGCAGCGTTATCTCTGCAACTTTACTAACAGAGGCTCGGGAAGGAAAAGTCATCCTCCCTTATCTCACCGTCAGCCTTAAGCAAACAGATGGGGCCAAGGTAGCCAGGAGGGCAAGTGCATACAGCTGTCTGGCATCAAATCTCACCCCCACCCCTCCAACTGCCCGAGGGCATGAATCTCAGGACTGAGAATAAGTATAGCCACCATGCACTGAGCACTCTGTCTGCCTTATCTCACTGAATCCTCACAACAATCTCATAGACCCTGCTGTCCAGAGGAGGAAACTGAGGGTCAAAGAGATCAAGTCACTTACCCAAGACACCACAGCTAATAAGAGGCACAGCTGGGGTTTGAACCCAGGTCTAATCTGACTCCAAAACCTGTGCCCTTCATCACTCTTGCTGTAGAGCCTCGTCCCACTAGCTCACAGCAGTTATAGGATCCAAACAGATGCACTGGCCATGCTGTGTCTCCTTTCCCTGTTAATGCAGCCCAGTAACACTACTTGTCCCCAGAAATCAGAGGCACCAGAACTCCGAAGAGAACAAATTATGAAAAAGGTGATGCACTCTCATTGTCCTACTACCCTTTGTGCTCTGCAAATCCCTGAGCCCCAAGAGATGTCCTTACTCTATCCGCAGACCTTTTCCCTAGAAGGGTGTCCTCATGTCCTGATTTTGCCTGCTGTCCCAGCACAATTATGCATAGCACCCCTTTTACTCTCAAAACCATCTGCATTAATTGGACAAGAAATGATATGGTCGCCCTACCTATGAAGAGACAAAGAAGCCTCACACGTCAGGTCCCTTTGCCACCCTGACACACGTGCTGGACATTGAATGATCTGCTGGGTAAGGGGAGGGTCTGACCTTCTGGGAGGAGTAGCCAGCCTCTCTTCGAGGAGGAAATAAGGAACAAACAAACTAGGAGTGTGACTTTCAGGGGATTCCGAGTACAATCCAGCTTCTTGGGGCCAGAGCGGTCAAGGAAGAGAGGTAGGGGAATGGCTGGACGGCAGAACTTGCCCTGGTTGGGGGCAGGCAGGGTTGAGCACAACTGGCTCCCTCAAGCACAGCTGTGCCTCGCATATGAGGAACATGGACACCCAGACATAAACAGGTGAAGGAAAGACTAATTAAGGGGTCAAGTCCACTCCACTAGCCCCTGGTTTGCCTTCTATCACAGTCCATGTTCTTGCTGAAGAGGGAACCCAACGAAGCCTTGGGTCCGGGCTGCTTCTGGGAAATGGAAGCCCCCAGGACACAGTGAGACTTTGGGGACAGTTGAGAAAAGCAAGTGGCAAGGGGTGCAGAAGTCATGAGAAATCCGAGCTCTAGTCTGTTGCTGACTGCACACAGTTATGAATAAGCACGGGAAAGGACCCAAATAATGTCGAGAAAAAGCCATCCAGGAGGAAGGGATTTACTTCAAAGAACGCTAGCAGGATTTACTATTGGAAAATTTATAATATGATCTATGTGAATAAGCCAAAAGATAAAAGAAAAACAATAGCTTCTAAAACAGCACGTGCGAATGTTTTAGATCCATTATGTTACCTAAAACCCTTAGAAAACCAAAGATGTTATTGTGAACACATAAACCTCAAGGGAAAGCCCAATATCATGTGTGCTGATGAAATGCTACTGTCATTCCTATTTGAGTCAGGAAGGTGAAAAGAAAGCTTTCTGTCAGCATTATGATTTGAAAGCCCCTCTCCGGAGCTCCCCCGCCCCCTTTTTTTGTTGGCTGTACTTGTGAGATTTAATTCAATACAAGTCTCCAGATAAACTAGGCTTACTCACTAATTCCCTCAATTTTGCATTAGTCCAAGGAGCCAAAGTGAACTGAGGATTCTATAACGTACATTTAAGTTAGCAATATGATTTGGAAGTTTTGATGGATATTAGGCATTGAATTCTTTTTGGAAAACTTGACCAGCGAAAAGAGGCTATTTTCAGTTGACCTGATTGCACCAGAATGGGTAAATCTCTAGAACCATTTCTGGTCTCAGGACAACTTTACACCTCTAAAAATTAATAGGAAGCCAAAGAACTTTTGTGCCAGTTATATCTGCCAATGTTTGCTGTAACAAAATATTAGAACAGAAATTTTAGTCAATTTATGTTAAAATAATTTTTAAAAGCCCATGACATCATGCTGATATAAATTACAAATGCGTGTGAAAAACAGGTTTTCTAAAAAAACTAGAGAGGAGATTGACATTGGTTCAGATATCTGAAAATCTCCTTAACATCTGACCTAAAGAACTCAGATGTATTCTTACATCTACTTCTGCATTTTATCTGTTACCATATCAGACATAATGAACTTCTGGAAAATCCCGCCATGCACTAGTGAGAGAATGACAGTGAAAAGGTAAATACCATTACGAATATATCCCCATAAGGCTGACTTTGAGAAATAATTAACAGAAATGACCATTTAGGAAAGCCATGAAAATCAATATGGTGAAGGAAAATTCCGATTTTCCTTGGAACAAATTGCACTACAGACATATGTTAAAGTTGAGTCGTGACGTTTGATAATGTTTCGTTCATGGTACAAATGAGCTAAAGATCGGCGGAATCGCACAGGTCCAATAACTGCCAGAAATGGCACGTTAGGCAAGCAAACGAATGCAATGTGGTTAAAGTAAATCGATGATTTTGCTCAGAACAAACTGCACTGAAGACATACAATAAAGTAGGGTTGATGTATTTGGTAATGTTTCATAAACGGTAGAAGTGTTTTAAGGACCGGCACAATAGCACAGGTCCAAACGCTAGAGTAGGTGGCACTCTGGAGAGTTACAGGTCCTTTTGTGCCCAGTGAGGTGGCTCTGAAAAGAGCCTTTGGTTTGAGGGGAGGTGGTCAGGCGGTCCGGAGGCAGCTCACTGGCGAAAGGTGTCCCTGATGATGGCCTTGGTGGCCTCGGACACGGCGTGCTTGCCGATCTCCCCGGGCAGCAGCGGGCGCAGGGCTGTCTGCATCTCCCTGGAGCTGATGGTGGAGTGCTTGCTGGAGCGCTTGGCTGGAGCGGCCTCGTCGGCGATGCGCTCGAAGACATCCTTAACGAACGAACCCACGACGCCCACGGCCTTCTGCGAGAGGCTCAGGCCCTTGTGCACCTGCTTCAGAACCCTGGGGAAGCAGGTGGCGAAACTGTCGGGGGTGGGCGGGGAGGGGGCGGTGGCGGCGGCAGCGGCGGCGGCAGCAATGGCACCTTGGCTGCTTCTGCTGCGGGCTCTCTGGGTCGGCTGCCGTGGGCTCCTCGGTGCCCAGGCTTTCCTCAGAAGAGGGCTCACAGCCAGGCTCAGCCATGTGGGGCTCGCCTTCCCGGCAGTTCGGAAGGAAGGACACTGCCGGCTGCTGAGGGGCGCTGGCCCATTTATAGTCGCTGCATTTCCTGACGTCACGGGCAACCTCCATATCTGATTGGACAAAATGCGATGCAGGGAAGCAGGTCACTACGCCAGGCCATGCCACATGTGCATGTGATTGCAAACCCTTCTGCATCCCATCAACCAATCACAATGGGATTCTGGCATCCTCTAAACTTCGTGTTGCCTCTATCAGAATGATGCCACATAGAGTTATAGGTCATCTGGACCACAAACTGATTCATGCCTGCCATATGGAACAACAAATGCTACCCCTTTTTAGAGTGGCTTAACATTCACTGAGGCTTTAACAATGTTCCTACAGATTAAGTCCTCCTAAACAAGGACATAATCCAAAAGCATGCCACTATCGGTTTGATCAATAAACAAACCTTATCTAGTAAAGGCCTCTTATCAGATACAAACTATTAAAAATATCGTTAACATATATAAATAAGCGATAAGATACATAAAACATGAGGAAGAAATACCTAATTACTTACAAAAGCAAATTATTTTTCTAGAAACAATTATGTCTAGAACAGAACATCATAACCACTGGAATAAAAGATTAAAGAAATTTTAGACAGCATATGAGATACAGCTGGATAGAGAATTGGTGAATTAGAATAGGCGGAAGAAATTGTGCAGAACACCTCATAGAGGGACAAAGAGAAAGAAAAGTTTAAAGAGAGGCCAAGAGACTTAAGAAATGCACTAAGAAGTTATAAAGTACATGTCCTAGGCATCCCAGAAGCAATAAACTGGGTGAAGTTTGGAAAAGGTCATACAGAAAAAAGTGGTCCGTCACATTGCCTGATTTATGTACGCCATTTACACTTTAAGATGTCACCCAAAGCAACCAAATTGTAATGATTTCAGTTTCAGCTGCTGGAGAGAGTCTGAGCTCCATAACTAAATTTCTTACTGCCATCAGCATGACTCTGTCATGGCCCACCACTGGGCCATTTTCTCCCCTCCCAGAGTCAGCTGTTTTCTTGCTCTGAGCCACTGTGGGTTTGAGCAGGAACTCTCTGACATGGTCAGCAAATGCTCTTGGAAATCATGTGACATAACTGACCAACCATTGCCTCCAGTTCTGATAAAAAAAAAAAAAAGAATCAGAAAACAAGACAGCAATGTCCACAATAGCCAAACTGTGGAAAGAGCCAAGATGTCCATCGATAGATGAATGGGTAAAGAAGATGTGATACACACACACACACACACACACACACACACACACACAGTGGATTATTACTCAGCCATCAGAACAGATGAATACTTACCATTTACATCGATGTGGATGGAACTGGAGGGTATTATGCTGAGTGAAATTAGTCAATCAGACAAAGACAATTATCATATGGTTTCACTCATATGTGGAATATGAGAAACAGGGCAGAGGACCATTGGGGAAGGGAGGGAAAACTGAATGGGAAATCACCGGAGAGGGAGAAAAGAGACTCCTAACTATAGGAAACAAATTGAGGGTCGCTGGGGGTGGGGTGGACGGGGGATTGGGGTAATTGGGTGATGGGCATTAAGGAAGGCACGTGATGTGATGAGCCCTGGGTGTTACATGCAACTGATAAATTACTGAACACTACATCTGAAACTAACGTAGTATAAGGTGGCTAATTCAATCTTAATTAAAAAGAGCACTCCCCTCAAAAAAAAAAAAAAAGAGGAAAGAAAAGAAAACAAGAGAATGGTAAAACCATTTCCTCCAAAGGCAGAATTCAAATAGAAATGGGGATCCTTACAAACTCATTAAAAATACTTAAATATTTACTTAAATTTAAAACTATTTTCTTGTTATAAAATTAGTTTCAGAGGTAGAATTTAGTGATTCATCACTTGCATATTACATCAAGTGCCCTCCATAATGCCCATCACCCAATTATCCCTTTCCCCCACCCATCTCCCCTCCAGCAACCCTCAGTTTGTTTGTTTCCTAGAGTTCAGCGTCTCTTATGGTTTGCCTCCCTCTCAATTTTCATCTTAATGTATTTTTTCTCCCCTTCCCCTGTGTTCCTCTATTTGTTTCTTAAATTCCACATATGAGTGAAATCCTACGGTATTTGTCTTTCTCTGACTGACTTATTTCGCTTAGAATAATATCCTCAAATTCTTAAATAGAATCTTTAAAAAGTGGGGGGCACCTGGGTGGCTCAGTTGGTTAAGCCTCTGCCTTTGGCTCAGGTCACGATCCCAGCATCCTGGGATCAAGCCCCGTATCGGGCTTCCTGCTCAGCTGGGAGTCTGCTTCTCCCACTTCCTCTGCCACTCTCCCTCTGCTGCTCTCCCTGCTCATTCTCTCTCTCTCTCTCTCTCTCTCTCTCTCTCAAATACATAAATAATCAAATAAAATCTTTAAAGAAATACCCACTAGTTCCATCCACATTGTTGCAAATGTCAAGATTTCATTCTTTTTGATGGCTGAATAATATTCGTGTGTGTGTGTGTGTGTGTGTGTGTGTGTGTGTGTGTGTTGCATACATACTATATCTTCTTCATCCATCCACCTGTCGATGGATATCTGGACTCTTTCCATAGTTTGGCTCTCGTGGACAATGCTGCTATGAACATTGGGGTGCATATGGCCCTTCTCTTCACTACGTCTGTATCTTTGGGGTAAATACCTAGTAGTGCAATTGCTGGGTCATAGGGTAGCTCTACTTTTAACTTTTTGAGGAACCTCCATTCTGTTCTCCAGAGTGGCTGCACGAGTTTGCATTCCCACCAACAGTGTAAGACTGTTCCCTGTTCTCCACATCCTCGCCAACATCTGTCGTTTCCTGAGTGGTTAATTTTAACCATTCTGACTGGTGTGAGGTGGTATCTCATCATACTTTTGATTTGTATCTCCCTGATGCCGAGTGATGTTGAACATTTTTTCACATGCCTGTTGGCCTTTTGTATGTCTTCTCTGGAGAAAAGTCTGTTCATGTCTTCTGCCCATTTCTTGACTGTTTTTTTTTTTTTTTTTTGGTTTTTGGGTGTTGAGGTTTGCAAGTTCTTAATAGATTTTGGATCTGAGCCCTTTATCTGATAAGACATTTGCAAATATCTTCTCCCATTCCATAGTTTGCCTTTTAGTTTTGTTGACTGTTTCCTTTGCCGTGCTAAAGCTTTTTATCTTGATCAACAAGGAAACGAGGGCTTTGAATGACACACTGGACCAAATGGACTTACCAGATATATTCAGAGCATTTCATACTAAAGCAACAGAATACACATTCTTCTCGAGTGCGCATGGAACATTCTCCAGAATAGATCACATACTCGGTCACAAATCAGGTCTCAACTGGCATAAAATTGTTTTCTTAACATTACGTAGGTCCCTAGAATACACCCCACATACTTGAATTGGTGGATAAATACAAAAAAGTGAAGGTTGAAAAAAAAGATTACCCTAATTCTCTAAGAAACCATCATAGGGAGAAAAGTAGAGTCAATAAATGCAAAACACTTTAAAATTTAAAGCACCTTCCTTCAAAAACATATGATAATACAGGTAAAGGCATTTCTTAAATGTATTCACATACAAATAAATTGCAGAAACTGAACCAAACGAAGGGACTTAAGAAGAATTGAAGAAATTGGGGGTCATTGATGTGTTTTAATCCCAAATGGTCAGGCCTCCAAAGTCATTTCCATTTGGACCTTTAATGAACAGCTAACTGTACTGCAAATAGAACAGTTCCAATCACGAAGGGGGAAAGAATCTCACTTTTATTATTAGAAAGTACAATATGATGATAAAGCCAGCAAAGAAAGCTTGCTATTCCTGATTTTTGTAGAGTCCCATTTACTCATGAGGATACAAAAATTTTGTGGAAATATTAGTAGTCAAATACTTCACTTATCTGGATGCAAGGGAAAACAGGTATGTCCACTACGACCTATGAATTTATATCATTAAATCACGATGATTAGAAGCCAGCTAGCAAACAAACAACAGGGAAGGAGTCCCGCCAATTTTCTCCACAATCCCCAAGAGGGAACCTCCTAAGAATGCCCTTACTGGCTAATCCTGGGTCACCTTCCCACTCTTTGGGCTAATGGCTGTGGCTCAGGGGCTGTAAATCTGTCATAGGTTGAACCAGTGAAGCTTAAGGTATGAGTTGCTCTCATTGGGAACTCCCATTATCCAAGTGATTTGTAATTACTGTATTCAGTTCTATCTTGTTAACTTTTTTCTTCAAAGTTGTCATTACGGTTATTACAACTGTTTCATACAGTCATTGCTTTCATTTACCTCTATTTGCTAATTCATTCTATTACCATTCTTACTTGCAGCTGAGACCATCTTCCATCTCCTTAACCATATTCTTCATTTTTTTATTATGTTCAATTAGCCAACATATAATACATCATTAGTTTTTGATGTAGTGTTCAACAATTCACTAGTTGCCTATAACACCCAGTGCCCATCTTCCTTAGAAGCTCCTCTAATATGGTATCAGTCGGTGGATACACTATGAGTTACCATTTTTCTCAAATGTCTTTTTTTCTGAGTTAAGTTTTTAAGGTAGCCAGCATCGAGATGGGGTTAAGTGTGCAGGGCATTTAATCAGGATTGACAACTGAGGAAGGCACCAGACATATATTAATGGCCTCTCCTTAATCAGACATAAAATGTGGCCATCGGGGAAGCCCCAGAGCTTGGGCCAGGCAGCTCTCTGCAGCTGAGGAAATGCCTGAAATGTGTAATGGCTAAGGACTTCCAGCTGACCGCACTCTAAGTAGCCAAAGCAGAAAGTCTTCGTTGAGGGGGATTCTGGACAGTCCATCTTTATGTCTATCACAGCCTCGTTATTAAATGATACTTTGGCTAAGTATGCAGCCACAAGTTGACAGGTATTTTCTCTCAGCACGTGCTTTTCTTGATAAAAAGAGGTATGCTGTCACACTACCTGGTATTCTGTTTCCAGGCACTGTGTCCTTTTGTCTGCTATTGTGCTCTCTATGCTTACATCATAGCCTTACTATGATGTCTCCAGCGGAGCTTCCTGAATCTAGGAATTCATGGTTTCCCTAAATTCTGTGTTATTTTCCAAATTTGCCCAGTTTCCTCCTGCCGGAACGCCAATGAGAGGCACTTAATAACCACTTACTCCATTCCTTAAGCCTCTTTGCCCCACTTTCACCCTATTTTTCTCTTTATCCTTCTATGAGGTGTTCTGTGTTATTTCTTTCACCCATCTTCCAGTTTAACAATTCTCTCTATCCAGTAGGTCTCCTTTGTTGTGTAAATGTTCGTGGATCTTTTAATCTGGCGGTTACGATTTGCAAGACTAGAAAACCATTTAACACATTTTTGATAACTAGCCACTTCTTACTCATATTTTACATGTCTTGTAATTATTTTTTTAAAGATTTTATTTATTTATTTGACAGACAAAGTAAGAGGGGGAGAGAGAGAGAGAAAGCACAAGCTGGGAGACCAGCGGGCAGAGGGAGAAGCTGGCTCCCTGCTGAGCAAGGAGCCCGATGCAGGACTCGATCCCAGGACCCTGGGATCATGACCCAGCCAAAGGCAGACGTTTCACCGACTGAGCCACCCAGGCGTCCCTCTTGTAATTATTTATATAAATGTGTTAAGCATTTTTTAAAGTTGGCATTTGGTGATAATACTTTGGAGCTTTCCAGTTTGGTTTCTTGTTTGATTTTGACGAGGGTGGCTTGTTCTGGGATTGTGTGCTTGTACAGGTAGATGTTATCTGCAGGAATGTTGTAAAAACCTCAATTAAGGTTACTCCTCCGGGAAGGATTAGATGTGCATTTGCCGTGGGCCTGGGTTTGTGACCAGGAATTGTTTGCATCCCGCTGGTAGTGCTAACCCGAACCCCAGAGCTACACCAGGACACTCGTGTGAATGCGCATTCTCGGGGAAACTCCCCCCACCCCAACTCAGAACTAAGGACCGGGAATCGAATTTTCCTTGGCATCTCCTTTTCCCAGTAGGAAACAGTCCAGTTTTCCCAAAGGCTGTAGTCCTTCAAGCACCACTTCATGAAAGCTGAGTATGTCATGCGATGGGTCTTATTCGCTCAGGCCCATGTGGCTAGAGATAAACAACAACAACAACAACAACAACAACAACAACAACAACAACAAACCTGAACAGTCAAATAGCCCGAGTTAAAATACATGGTTGGCGTCAAGGGAAATCATTTCAATACTATTAATTTGAACAACTCTCCTCTGACCTGACGGAAGTGGTGAGAGATACGTCCACTCACAGGTCTGGATTCATACCCTTCTCATCGTGGTTAAGAGCATACAACTGGTCAAAGAAACAAATAGCAGGTAAAGTATAATACCGGATTCCCCCTCAATCTCAGAGGCTGAGTACCCGGTAAGACTCTTACTGGTTCAGCCTGAGACACCTGACTGCACACTGGGTCCATGGCTGTGAGTCAGTGGCTGCACATCCCTGATTGGCTAACTCAGAGCCGACCGAGGCTTGAGTTGCCTTGACTGGATGCCTCCATCATCCTCAGGAAGCTGGTCTGCAAGTCCAGAAGGTTTGCGTTTTCCACAAGAAAAGATTACAGGCTTGGGAAGAATAGAATCAGACATATCTGGGCTACTTAAAGCGGTAGCTCCAGTTACTAGGGAGCCTGGAATAGGAATTGGTTCCTGAACTTTTTGATTTAGTGTTTTCTGTACTGAGTTTGGGTTGTCTCTTCTGTTTTCCCATGAATTCCATAACAAAAGTAATGTTGAAGAAGTTTCACTGGGGTGGCTCAGTCAGTTAAGCGTCTGCCTTCAACTCAAGGGTCATGATCCCTGGGTCTTGGGTTCGAGGACAGCATCGGGCCGTCTGCTCAGCAGGGAGCCTGCTTCTCCTCTCCCTCTGCCTGCCGCTCTGCCTGCTTGTCCTTGCTCTGGCATCCTCTCTCTCTCTCTCTCTCTCTATCAAATAAATAAATAAATAAATAAATACATTTTTTTTTAAGTTTGATTAGAGGATGTTTGACTTATTAATACTATTTTCCTGGGGTTGTGGCTTATACTTTGTTACTGAAGCAACAAATCCACTTCTATCAGTCTTTACCATTAACCACACTGTTAGAGAATGAATGCTCACCAGATGCCTTTGTCCTCAATTGCCTTCTGAAGTGAACAATCAGAGGTACTCACTTCCCTTTTGTCCAGGCCTCGACACCCATTTTTCCTCACTGCATCTTGGATTTTGTATCTGTCACTCACCTTCACACTCTCAGTCTTCACAGTCTATATGGCGCATTCGACGTTGTTTTGCTCATGCTCCTATTTGATTTCTGAAATCGCAGAGCAAAGCACCCAAAGGAGTGCAAAAATGTCCTAACGGATTCCATTTCTTAATATGACTTCTCACATAAAACAATACATATGAGACCAGTACGAAAGACCAAGATGTGCAAAACCTTTGTGTGTCATATGGCAAACACTGGGACTTTGAAACAGCAGCAGTGAGCATGATAGAAAGGAAGCGCCTCAGTGAAATGCTGTTTATGCAAAGAGGCTCACCGTTCTATCTCTGAAAATGGGCATGGTTTGTGAAGAGCCTTTGGCTCCCCAAATATTTTGCCCCATCTTGAGGCACTACCGAGGACAATTTACTGGTCGTTGATTTCCTGATCGTTTTTCCCACTGGCCTGAGGGAGAAAATTCTGTATTTTTCCAAATCCTTTCATTAGATTTTTCAAATATTCCAGAATAATAATAAGCAATAAACCTCACAAGGGTGGCCACTCATGCTACATTCTTACTCTCGTGATCCCAAGGAGAACTCTGGAGGTGTAACGGCTCATCGGAGTTCTTCTACATCGGGCCAAACAAACAAGCAACAAAACAACAACAAAAAACCCAGACTTTGCACCTAGTGATGGAAGAGGCATTTTGCACGCCTTCACGTCTTTGCTACACACACAAGCCTTCTCTGGCATCCTTATTTTTCTGGAACTGCCCACCATAGTTTTCTGGAACTCACGGTGTTCTGCCATAGCTAAGTAAGTTTTGTGATTTGTCTCTCCAGGGGGTACCTGGGGCACTTCTGGTGGGCTAAGGAAAGTTTTTTGAGTTTTGTAGATTACCCAGATTTGTTTGGCGGGAAATGTCATCGTTCACAGGGGCATTTACAAAGTATTTCAAAAGTACGAATGCCATTCTTAAAATATTGACCAAATATTGGTTGCTAAAAATATCCTAATCAATTTCTAAAGCTTGAAATCAAAGTATCTTCACTTTTACAGAGATAGGAAGCTAGAAAAATTTTTTAAAAATACAATAAAATTAAGCAACATTAATACCATCTTGAGTCAAAGGCTGCTGAATGAGGTCACCTCACTTCTCTAATGGGACACCAAATAATCAATATGATGGAAGAGGCAGTGCATGCGCCCACGTACAGCTCAGGTTTCATATCTCACACGGGTTGTTTACCCGCCCCCCCCCCACCCGCCTGCACCAAAATCATATGAAGACGTCCTCACCCCCAGTACCTCGAATGGGATCATATTTAGAGATAGAATCATGAATGAGGCAATCAAGTCAAAATACCCTCTTTAGCACGGATGCTAATCCAGAATGACTTTTGCTTGTATGAAAGGGAAGAATGTTAACACAGAGACGTGTGCATAGAGAAGAAAACGTAGGGGGGAAGAAAACACCACGAATGGGAGAAGTCGGCATTGTAAGAGCCTAAGAGAGAGACCAGGAACAGATTCTTCCCTCACGCATCTCAGAGGGAAGCAACCTGGCCCACAACCCTTGATTTGGACTTCAAACCTCCAGACCTGTGGGACAGTACATTTCTGTTAGGCTCCCCAGTCTGTGGTACTTTGTAATGATAGCCTTAGCACACTCATGCAGATTTTGATTCCGGAAGTGGGGTGATGTTGTAACAAAGACTTAATAAGTTGGGAGTGGCTTTGAAACTGGGTAATGGGGTGGGGGGAGAAACTGGGTAATGGGTAGGGATGGTAGAGTTTTGAGATACATGATAGAACAAGCCGAGATTGCTTTGAGGGACTGCCGGATGAAATATGGACATTAAGTGTATTTCGGGTGAGGGCTCATACAGAAAAGTGGAGAGCTATAAGGAAAGACTCTATCATCTTAGAGAAGACATAGAGCATCATGAAAATTATGTTGCTAGAAATGTGAGTGTCAAGGGTGCTTCTGCCGAGATAGCAGATGGAAATTAGAGGCATGTTATTGGAAACTTGAGAAATGGCCGTCCTTGTCATCAAGTGGCAGAGCATTGGCCCACGCCACGGTCCAGTGTTTTGTGAAGACTAGAACGTTCACGTGATAAGCTGGGACAGAGAAGCTGGGGAGATTTCTAAGCGCAGTGCTGAAGGCATGGCCTGGTCTCTCCTTGCTGCTCACAGGAAATGCCAGAGGAGAGATGTAAATGAAAGAAGGTAGAGTGAAATAGGAGGAAACTAGCACATGACGATTTGCAAACTTCTCAGCCTAACCAGGTAGCCTGCTTTGGGAAAAGGGCCAAGGGTGTGCCTGGAAAACCATCAGCTGGGAGCTTAGGCTGGTGACACATGGGTCCAATCGACCATCTCAGCAGCCGCCAGGAATGGAGATACAGTTATCCAAGAAGAATGTGTGCAGGACCCTCCTGTGCCATGGCTTGAACCCTTTGGATTGCAGGGGAAGCCCACAGGTGCCTTATTCTGAGAATTTGACGCTGGCTGAAACGCGGCCAGCTAGGACTAAAGGGAAAGAGATGGCACAACGTGAAGGAAGACTGTTGGACTTGCTGGGATTCTGCAGGCAAGGAAAGGGCCCGCAGATATATCTCACTGGGAGCATGTGCTGTTCTTCAGGAAAGGGGGCAAATGACCCCACAGAAGGTTGAGTGGCTGGCAGGGCTGCCACTGCCACTACAGACCCAGAGGTGGAACGCCAGGGTCTGTAGAGCCATCTCCCCCTTGATTCCTGAGACCGAGGCCACCTCCTGGGTTCCAAAGGTTAAGAACACCTGGCGTTCCGAAAAAGGTACTGCAGCAGCCACGGACAGGTGGGAGGCCACCACCTCCCATGGCAGAGAGCGTGGGGCTGCCACCCCTGTGGGATCAGAGCTCAGAGCCTAGAGCCAAAGAGGATTCTTCCCCATCCTCATGATCTAATGTAATGTTTCCTACTGGGACCCACACTTGCTCTGGACCCACAAACCCTTGTTTCCCTTTCCGGTATCTCGATATTGGTATAGTAATGACTGTCCTCTGCCTGTCCGTCCATTGTACTGTGGAAGCAGATAACTTCTTGTCTTCTGTCACACATTCTCAGTTGGGCGGGAATTACACCTCAGCATTAGTCCTAGCTGGAAATGCACCCTTATCTGGTGTACAGGATACTTAGATGAAATCTCGCCTTAGCGTTGATGCTGGAATGGGTGAAGACTTGCGGTGACATTCACATAGGATGAATGTATTGTGGACAGGAGGACATGAATTTGGGGGGCGAGAGGGCTGACTCTTACGGATTGAGTTTCGTCCTCCCATAATTGATATGTTGTACTCCTGATCCCTCATTCCTCAAAATGCGACCTTATTTGACGGTAGTAGTGGCATTACCGTGGTGGTCGTGTTCAGGTGAAATCATTAAGGAAGGCCTCATCCAATAGGACTGTTGTCCTTATTATAGAAAGGAGAAATTTGGAGCCACAGACACTCACGGAGGGAAGACCATGTGAGTAGATATTGTGAGAACGTGGCTATTTTAGGACAAAGAGAACGACTAACGAAAGATGCTTGCCCCGTAGCCCAGAGACTCACCCACCCATCAGACCATGAGTTTGGACCTCTAGCATCCAGGACTGTGAGGCAATAAACGGACATATCATTTAAGTTGACCAGTCCCTGGTATTTGGATTAGCAGCGCTACAAAACTAACATAACATCCTTAAATCGCCGTGATTAAAACACCTATGACTAATCCATCAAGCAAATAAGAAATAGCCGGTAAAGAGAAACAGCTGCTTCCCCACCCCCATCCCCACCCCCACCCCCACCCCCACCCCCACCAATCTCCCAGGTGGCACAACCAAGGAGGTCCCTTGTTGGCTCACCTCGGGACAGCTTCTCACACGTGGGGCCAATAGCTGTGTCTCAGAGGATGTAGGTCCCTCATTGGCTGACTCTGAAGAGTCTGGGGCTTGAGCTGCTCTGACCAGAGTCTCCCATCATCCCCATGATGAGGTGTTGCGTGTTATGAAGTTTTGAGTGTCTCAGAAACAAAAGTTGGTAGCCTGAAAGGAACAGAGTCAGGTTAAGTCTGGACGTGTCAGAATAGTAACTTCAGTTTCTAGGGAGCCTGAATAGGTTTTGTTTCTTGAACTTTTGGATTTAGGTGTTTCCGTACTGGGTTTGGGTCCTTGCGTCTGTTTTCCAATGAATTGCATAAGATGAGTAGTGTTTAGAAGAAATTGACTCGGGGGGCACCTGGGTGGCTCAGTCGCTTGGGTGTCTGCCTTCGGCTCAGGTCATGATCCCAGGGTCCTGGGATTGAGCCGCACATCAGGCTCCCTGCTCAGCAGGGAGCCTGCTTCTCCCTCTCCCTATGCTGCTCCTCCTGTTTGTGCTCGCTCTCTCTCTCTCTCTCTCTCTCTCTCAAATAAATAAATAAATAAATAAATCTTTTTTAGAAAAAGAAGAGGTTGGCTTGGGTATGTTTGTCCTATTAATACTATATTCCCATGTTGTTGCTTATAATGTGTCAGCAAAGCAGTAGCCCTTCCCTTGTATCATCTTCTCAGTAACCACAGCATTGGACCATGATTGCTCACCAGGTACATTTTTCCTGACTCACCCACTGAAGGGAACAGTCAGATGTATTCACTTTCCACTCTGGACTTCAACATCGAACCCCATTTTGCTTTCTCTTTCCCAGATTTCGTGTGTGTCACTCACCCTTGCATTCCCAGTCTTCCATCCACAGCCCAGTTTCGGTGTATTTTAATGTTGTTTTCCTAGTGCTCCCATGCGATCTGAAATTACAAATGCAAAACACCCACAGCCCACATGTGCCCTCATCCCCCACACATACATCAAACATATCCTGATGGATTCCTGTTCTTTTTTTTTTTTTTTTAAGTTCTTGTTTTAATTCGAGTTGGTTAACATACAGTGTTACATGAGTTTCGGGTATAGAATGTAGTGATTCAACAATTCCATATATCACCTGGTGCTCATCAGGACAAGAGCCCTCCTTAATCCCCATCACCTGTTTAACCCGTTCCCCTCCCAGCCCCCCTTCCCTCTGGTAACCATCTGTTTGTTCTCTATAATTAAGAGTCTGTTTCATGAGCTCTCGCTCCCTCCCTCCCTCCGTCTCTCCCCCACCCCTTTCCCTTTGGTCATTTCTTTTGTTTCTTAAATTCCACATGTGAGTGAAAGCCTATGGTATTTGTCTTTCTCTGACTGACTTATTTCACTTAGCATCATACTCTTTAGCTCCATCCGTGTCACTGCAAAATGGCAAGATTCCATTCTTTTTTATGACTGAATAATAGTCTGGTGTGTATATATATGCCACACCTTTTTACCCACTCATCAATCGATGGACACTTGGGCTGCTTCCATATCTTGGCTATTGTAAGTAATGCTGTAATAAACACAAGGGTGCGTGTATCCCTTTGAATGAGTGCTTTTGTATTCTTTGGGTAAATACCCTGAAGTGCGATTGCTGGATGTAGGGTAGTTCTATTTTTAACTTTGTGAGGAACCTCCATGCTGCCTTCCACAGTGGCTGCACCGGTTTGCATTCCCACCAGCAGTGCACGGGGGTTCCTTTTCCTCCACAGCCTCGCCAGCACCTGTTGTTTCTTGTGTTGTTGATTTTAGCCATTCTGACAGGTGTGAGGTGACCTCTCATTGTAGCTTTGATTTGCATTCCCCGGATGAGTGAGATTGAGCATCTTTTTATGTGTCTTTGGCCATCTGGATGTCTTCCTCGGAGAAACCTCTGTTCATGTCTTCTGACCAATTTTTAATCGGATTATTTGCTTTTTTGGTGTTGAGTCTCGTAAGCTCTTGCTATATTTTGGATACTAACCCTTCATCACATATGTCATTTGGCCATATCTTCTCCCATTCAGTAGGTTGTCTTTTAGCTCTGTTGGTTGTTTCCTTTGCTGTGCAGAAGGTTTTCATTTGGATGTGGTCCCAGGAGTTTCTTTTTGCTTTTGTTTCCCTTGCCTCAGGAGACACACCTAGGGAAAACTGCCACGGCTGATGTCAAAGAGGTTGCTGCCTGTGTTCTCGTCCAAGATTTTTATGGTTTCAGGTCTCACACTTAGGTCTTTAATCCATTTTGAATTTACCTTTGTGTATGGTGTAAGAAAGCGGTCCAATTTCTTTCTTTTGCATGTTGCCGCCCAGTTTTCCCAACACCGGATGTTTCCTGCTTTGTCGGAGATTCCTTGACCCTGTCATTGTGGGTTCATTTCTGGGTTTTCTACTCTGTTCCATTGATCTATGGGTCCATTTTTGTGCCTGTACCACACCGTTTTGATTACTATAGCTTTGTGATATAACTTGAAGTCCGGAATTGTGATGCCTCCGGCTTTGCTCTTCTTTCCCAAGATTGCTTTGGCTATTCAGGGACTTTTGTGTTTCCATACAAACTTTAGGATTGCTTGTTCTCGTTCTGTGGAAAATGCTGGCGGTACGTTGATAGGGATTGCACTAAGTGTGTAGATTGCTTTGGGTGGGATAGACATTTTGACAATACTTGTTCTTCTAATCCGTGAGCATGGAATGCCTTTCCGTTTCTTTGTGTCATCTTCAATTTCTTTCATCAGGGTTTTATAGTTTTCAGAGGACAGTT
>NW_026622870.1:45000-46687 GCF_023065955.2 Ursus arctos | reverse complement strand
AAGACCGTATCCTGCCGATCTTGTGACATGTCTGCAGAGAAAGAGTGTCGGCCTCTCGGAAAATAGAAGCCGTGAATGCAGACTGCAAGGTGGAAGAATTGGATTCCATGAAATAAGGGACCCTTTAGGGAAGACCGTGCCCATCTATCGGGGTTTTGTGGGTTTGCGTTTTGTCATCACTGATGTGAAAGCATCTTCTTAGCCATCGGGAGGGAAACCTCCACGAATTCGTACATTCACGTCACACGGGGTTTGTGGGATTCGGTGGATCTGAGATCCACCCGGAGAATTCTGGCTCCTTGCCACGGAGCTGGCTGCTCTGTGCCTTTAAAAAGGAATCCTGCCTTGAATTTGAATTCGGAGGGGAACGTGATCGACAACCTTTTCATGCGGGGTTGGCCAATTAAATTTGCACTGTCTTACAAAGCAGAGATGGTGAAGGGTCATCCAAGTCCATTCTGGAAGTCAAGAGCTTTGGTATCAAGAGCCTGAAAAACGCATCTTCCCCTTCTTTTGGACGAATCCAATTCTAGGGGTCGATTCAAAGGAAATCATGTTTTAGACGCTAACACGTCAAGCTTACTTTTACAAAAATGTGCGTCGTGGCATAGGGTTTAGGAATCCCTCGTGGGAGACTGACAACCGTACCTCCCTTACCTCCTGGCACGTGTGCACCCTCACGTCATGTGCCTTCGATGCTCCTGCTATCTGGAGGTAGGCTCGATTGCTCTGTCCCCTGGTTTTGGACTGGGTCTTGGGACTTGTCTTGACCAAAAGAATAGACTAGAAGTGAAATTTTACTAGTTGCACAGCCACAGCTGAAGAGGTGGTCCGGAAGCGTGCTTGACCCTCTTGGCAGGCCGTCCCGAGACCTTCACGGAAGAGAGCCAGTCTAGCTGACTGGGCCATGAGAGGCATCGACAAGAGAGGCAACCCGGTGCTCGGCCAGCACCGACTGCAGACTTGGGAATGTGGCCAAGTTGCACCTTCAAACTCAGTTGACCCTCCAGCTGAAGGCCACTGCTGGAGTGAGCCCGGGGTACACCGGTAGAAACCACGTGGCCACCCAAGGCAAGCACCAGGAAATGATAAAGAGATGTTGTTTCAAGCCATTGCGGTGTTAGGGTGATACACCCTGAGGATCAGATCGCTGCACAGCAGCAATAGATACGGCGCGCGCACGCGCACACACACACACACACACACACACACACACACACACCGCCCCCCACGCACCCCGAACAGAAGTTGGAATTCACCTGAATGTCAAACAACAGCGGAATGGTGAAGTACATGATGCTCTAGTCACATGATAGAATAGAACGCAGATAGGACGCATTAGGATTGCGTAGACGGTTTGGAGGCACGGGATTGTGCAATGTGTTGTGTTGTGTTGTGTTGTGATACTTTGTGAAAAGCGGTATGAAATATTGGACGGACAATGGGCTCTCTCTTAGGAGAAGACACCAAATCATTTCAAAGGCTATGGATGGGGAAACCAGTTCTTCGATCTTTTCACTTCTGTTTCTCCCCCTACTCTGTTCTTTAGGATGATACTTCGGCCTCCTCCCCTTTCTCCAAGCCAACGACCATACATGCTTTTTTAACACATCGGGTCCTAAACGGAAGCAGAACTTTGGCTACTGGTCTTGGGAACGATTATTTTATTTCCTAGATTTATACCGAT